>NC_048538.1:14660205-14772871 GCF_902806685.2 Maniola hyperantus | reverse complement strand
AACCGACTTCAAAAAAGGAGGAGGTTCTCAATTCGTCGGAATCTTTTTTTTTTTTTTTTTTTTTTATGTATGTTCCCCGATAACTCGAAAACGCCTAGACCGATTTTGAAAATTATTTTTTTGTTTGAAAGGGTATACTTCAAAGTTGGTCCCATTTCAATTTGGTGAAGATCTGATGAACATCTTCGAAGATAGATACTGGAACTCCTCAACGGATAAGAGTAAATTGCTTGCGATCAGTGTAATAGCTTAGTAAACAGTAGACTTTTAACCAGTCATAGCATAATTCCATGGGGCCACTAAAAATTGTGAAATAAAATTTTTTTACAAAAAAAATAAAAACCGACTTCGTTACACAAACACTAAAAATTGAAAAATAATTTAATTTATTACCGAATATATTATGTATACAAGAGTTAATATAGTTCCATAATAATATTTTTTGGGGTCGGTGCCAATGAGGTGCCATTGTGGAGTCTCATAAAAATTCGAAGTCTAGACGATTCGCGCAGCTGAAGCTAATTGGCACCGGCACCAAAAAATATTATTATGGAACTATATTAACTCTTGTATACATAATATATTCGGTAATAAATTAAATTATTTTTCAATTTTTAGTGTTTGTGTAACGAAGTCGGTTTTTATTTTTTTTATCTATTAAAGTTGATAATAGGGTTCCGTACCTCAAAAGGAAAAACGGAACCCTTATAGGATCACTTTGTTGTCTGTCTGTTCGTCTGTCTGTCTGTCAAGAAACCTACAGGGTACTTCCCGTTGAACTAGAATCATGAAATTTGGCAGGTAGGTAGGTCTTATAGCTGACATTAGGGGAAAAATCTCAAACCGCGAATTTGTGGTTACATCAGAAGAAAAAAATTAAAATGTGTTCATGAACAAATATTGCCATTTTCGATTTTCAAAGTAAGATAAGTGGGGTATCATATGAAAGGGCTACCTAGGCATTCTAAAACAGAATTTTATTTATTTTTATGTACGTTTGTTTTTGAATTATCCTGCAAAATGTCGAAAAAATACGACTGTAGTACGGAACCCTCATTGTGCGAGCCTGACTCGCACTTGGCCAGTTTTTATATTATAGAAGATTACTACTATTACTACTATCGCACAGGAAAGCGCAGCGTTGGAAGACCCTCCACTAGATGGACGGACGACATCAGGTGAGTCGCAGGGAGTTGCTGGATTTAGGCGGCGGCGGCGCAAGGCCGTGGCGTGGTCCCTACAAGATACATGTCCAGCAGTGGACGTCTATCAATTGTTAATGATGATGATGATGATGATGATTACTACGTAAATTGCAGGCAACCTTAGGAATACGCAGAAGATGTTAATTGGACCTTAATTCGTTCCCAATTAACGGGTATCCGACATTAAGGTCACATTCATGTTAGCCGATGAGTAAAGGTTCGTACGCACCTGAGCGGCGCGGCGCGGCGCTTCAGTCCGACTGCAGAACGCGTCACCTCAGGCCGCTCGACGGTGCCTACCGCACTACAACTTCAGTACGCGGCACCTCGCGTCACTTGCGCGTCACTTTTATACCCGTTCGCGTACGAGCGCGAAGCGCCGTGCCGCGCCGCTGGGTATGTCGCACTAGCGTCACTGCACTGCGCGTCGATTCGCTGCGCTTCAAAATATTCTCTCCAGCCGTGCCGCGCGGCAACGCGCGGTGAAGCGCTGTGCAGCGCCGCTCTAGTGCGATATGCGCCATACAAAATGATAGAAATGATATTTTGACGCTCTGTGCCGCGACGTGCAGCTCGCTGAAGCGCCGCGCCGCGCCGCTCAGGTGCGTACGAACCTTTAACCTGATAATGGTAAGTGATGTAATCCAGGTCTTTTGTTCTAGGCATGAGGTCTAATTTCAATATTGGTACCTTCAAATCAAAAGTGAATAGATATTAGGCATCTTGTAGGCAAGCGCGCTTATCTAAGGCTGCGTCATCACTTGTCAGCCAGTCTGATTGCAGCCAAGTGCTATCTTCTAACTAAGTCTTCTTCTAACTAAGTCTATAAGTTGAAAAAAACCGGCAAAGTGCGAGTCAGACTGGGATCTCACAATATATCCGAAATGGCGCTACATCGCAGCGGCGCGGGCGCGGCGCCGACGCGGCTGCGAATCGACGCGGCTGCGAATCGACGCGGCTGCGAATCGACGCGGCTGCGAATCGACGCGGCGGCGATGCGGACCACGCGCGTTTCTAAGGTGCTGTTTCAAGGTCCCGTTGGCACCCTTCGGCCCTAGACCCTAAAGCCTCCGCTGTCTGTCCGTCCTTCCGTCTGCCTGTCAGGCTGTCAGGCTGCGCGAGCTGTATCTCGTGAACCGCATTATGTAGAGAGTTAAAATGTTCACAGAATCTTTATTTCTAATTGCTGCTATATCTATTTACATTAATAATAAAAACATTAAATGCCCGCCATGACAATCAAAAAAAAATTAAAAACTGTTATTTTTTGTACTCGCGATGGTATGGGACCTTCCGTTTGCAAAACCAAATCGCACTCAACCGAATTTTTTCATTCATAAACACACATTTCTATTTGGAGTCCGGCTCCTTGTACAAGAAGCTTAAAGGATAGAATGAGTTGCGAGGTTCAGAACCTCCTATTAGAATAAGCGGAATAACAAGTGACACGGAGACAGAGCAGCTTTTTCTAAACAACCGCAAACTTTTTTATATAATTTCCTTTATATAGTATTCGCGTTGGAATGCACGCCGCGCCTGTTTACTAGCAAGTGTGCGTCTAGTAACGAGTGGGTAGTAGGTACATAAATGTTATGCTCTTTGATAAATAACTAAATCTTGACCTGTCGCGTACTATAAGTATCTACCTAATATCAAAGCACTTAATATTTTTTTTTGTATGATTCTGTTGGTGGTTCAATAAAAATAAAATAAGTGTGAATTGGCAGATTTCATCGCCTTTGAGAACATTATGGAGAACTCTCAGCCATGCAGGCTTTCTCATGATGTTTTCTTTCACCGTTAAAGCAACAAATAAGCAAGTGATATTTAATTGCTTAAAACGCACATACTTAATTCAGAAAAGCACTGCCGTCCTATTTGGAAGGCCTCGTGGCCTTCTCATTCTGACAGGAGACCTGTTCTCAGTAGTAGGCCGGCGAATCAGTACCCTTATTATAAATGTGAAAGTGTGTTTGTTTGTTGGTTTGTCCTTCAATCACGTCGCAACGGTGCAACGGATAGACGTGATTTTTTGCATGGTTATAGATAAAGACTTGGAGAGTGACATAGGCTACTTTTTATCCCGGAAAATCAAAGAGTTCCCACGGGAGTTTTAAAGACCTAATTCCACGCGGAAGTCGCGGGCATCAGTTAGTGATAAATAAAGCAAATATCAAAAAGCTCGATACTTACCATTTCCCGCCATTTTCGATCTACAAAATCACTTTGAATATAGAACACTAGTCACCAGTCTCTCCTAAAGGATTACAGCACTGAATGAGTCCAGTTTCCAGAACATTCGCACTGGAATGCGTTCTCCCGCCATATGTTTTGTATTCCAATGCCGGATTAACGCGAACTGATTGGAAAATCTATATCTGGTTTTTAGTTTACACTGCACTTCGCACTTGGCATTCTAATCTCCAAATACTGAAAAGTTACTTAAAATTTAAGTGCACCATTACATAAATGATGTGTTTTTGGGAATTGCGTAGTACAGTGAACGCTAGTACCTAAACTCGTACTCACAAACCGTCAAAAACTGTCACTAAATATTACCGTCAAAAACTGTCATTAAATATAGGTATGAGGTGTCAATCAAATTACAGCAAACATCAAAAAATTCAGAACACAGAAGGTAGGTACCATTAGTAGTACTTGCAAATTCTTTGGTAGGTACTTAACTGTAAAGTGCAAACGTCAAATAGAATCACTAAATATATGAGGTGTCAATCAAATTACAGCAAACGTCAAAAAAATCAGAAAAGACAGTACTTAACTGTAAAGTGCAAACGTCAAAAACCTGTCATTAAGTATTTGAGGTGTCAATCAAATTATAGCAAACGTTAAAAGTTCAGAAAACAGACAGTAGGTACATACTTAATTGTAAAGTGCAAACGTCAAAAAACTGTCATTAAATATTTTAGGTGTCAATCAAATTACAGCAAACATAAGATCATCAGCTTTGTCATCAGCAAACAATTATTTTACTGCAAAGTGCAAACGTCAAAAAACTGTCATTAAAGATTTAAGGTGCCCTCAAAAATTAAGTGGCAATTCAGTATAAGGCATTTCATTGATTCATATTGAGTTAAATAAACAAAATATAACTGTTTGCGTCCAAGTTTAGCAAGTTTAGTCCACTCTTTTGCCAAACTTGGACGCAAACACTTAACATTGATATTGCTAAATGCCAGGCACCTCAGATTAGTATTTAATTCTTCACCTATGCCAGACACTGTTCTACTATTGGCTAAAAATATTAAAATACAGTTTTAGCAAAAGTGGCAAAAGTTTTAACGCTAACATGTAAACTAGACACGAGGGCGCGCAGTGAAAACCCCGCGGTTTTCCAGAGGGATGCAGGGTAGAGGCTAATGAACATGTGACGTCACAGCCTGGGATAGGTCAGTGATGTCTGTGGATACTGGATACTTATGGATAGGTACTAGGTAACCGAAAAAAAAACCAAAACCAGAGTAATACAGATTTAAGGTCTTAACACCATTTAAACAACCGAGGATAAAATTATTTGAATACAATATTTTTGTTATTAAAACTAACTTAATTATTTTTTTAACTAAATATCAGCTATAAAGTAAGATGTTATTTTGAAATGTTGGTAGCGCCATCTTGATAAAATGCTATGAACTAAATGAAACTGAGCGCTGAAGTTGGAACAACTCTGCCCACATAAGAAACTCGTTAACTGGTTTTACTAAACAGCACCAATGTGTATGTACAGATGACGCTATGGAATAAGTAAAACAAAAAAGAATCGCGATGCTCCATTTTCCTGGAGCCATTTTCACTTGCAGGAAAATAACATCGTTATGTATAAAATTATTCAGGCCTGAAAGGGAAATCTGTATAATGAGCAATGGAGGGGCACATATAGCTCGAAGACAAGATAAACGTTGAAGTGCTAGAAGCTCCTGCTGAAATAGTGACCCCGCAAAAAGAAAACGCAGCGTTGAGACCCCCCACTAGCTGGCAGATATTATGGACGGAAGAATTCGCTAGACGCAAGCAGCACAAGGCCATGGTCTGAAGAAACTGTAAGCTTTCAAAGTAACCCAGAGGCGGATTAAATGTCGAGAGCGCTCTAGGCAAGCGCCTCATAGGCTCCCCACTAACTAACAGCCACATTAAATTTTTTACTACAAACTTCGAAAGGACAAGGAAATTATTAGTTAGTGATTATATGTATGTGAACGAGTGAAGAACATCGTCATGACACTTTGCTATATTAAAGAAGAGGCAGTTTCAGTCACTCCAAGATAATATAAGTAGGGTAGGCCAGGTGATGGAACTCTACATGATCACGCGCCCCTTTGTATAACCTCGCGCCCCTAGGCACGTTCCTTGTTTGCCTTAGGGATAATCCGCCTCTGAAATAACCCATGTTCAGCAGTGAACGTTTTTCGGTTAAAATGACGACGACAAGGACGACGACGAAAAATATTTATCGACCCAAATAAAATAGGTATCTCCACAGTCACACCTCAATAAATGAAAGACAAAATATGAATATAATATGCCTTTGACTTGCTATGATACTTCTAAATATCGCAAAAAGTTTACAGGATTAATGCACTAGCAAGAGTTTGGTCAGTTCAAATAAAACAATTTCCAAGTCTAAGTTTCCGGTTGTGATAATCTCAATTTTCAGTGTTATTTTTTTCACAATAAATAAAAGTTTGCCGACTTATTGTCACGAACCCATCATTTGGCACCTACTACTACAGGAAGTGCCAGCTGACGAGTTATCTTCTGAAAATACAGCTTTAGTGTAGAACTGTAGATAAAGATCAGAGAAGGGTCTATTCTGATTCACGACTTTTTGTCGCGGTCTCTTTAGATAAGATCATTTTGATGAGATGAGATAGGATAATTTGCCAATTTGATATTTTCCGGTATAAGTCCCGCAAATTGCTATTGCCCTGGAACCATGTCTCATTAACATCAAAATGACGCCATTTTGACGTCAGCCGAAATCAAAATATACCATCAGCTCGAAACTTCAGTCTAGTGCTGACGTCACTAAAATGGCAGCCACGCGCATTAGCAATTTGCGGGACTTGTAGTGTGTAACTGCAGTGAATGAAATTAGGCCTCGTCTCATTAATGCGGTTTTATAGTTCGACTTCAAGACTAAAATCGAACCACCATAGACGTATGTTCTCTAAGATAAGGAGACTTCTCAAGGTCCATGTGAACCCAATGATTAGTAGGAGGACTCCTTCTTATCTCTGTGCCAATCTGTGTGTAATATCTTATCAGGCGCAACCCATACCTACGGCAAGGGAGCGGAGCCGAGGAGCAACGTTTTTAGATCATAACTCAAACTCAGTCTCATATTTACTTATAAATATGTACATCGAATAGTACCGGCAACTCAAATACACGACCCGCGCCGCTTCGTGTTTGTTATGTGTTTTGTTAGCATTATACCAATTTCAACCTTATGCAAAAGTAATTGAGTTATTATCAAAAAATGGCACTGCACTTCACCTCAGCTTCATTCTATCTACTCAGATGGATGCGTTGCGCCCTAGGCTAATTACACAACTTTTTGTCGCGCGTCGAATCCATAGTGCGTTTTTACTCTTACTCCCACAAGCAACGGTGAACGTCCTCATTAGAGCTGCTCTCACGCCAAACACATCTATTTCCACCAATTTTTCGACCTTTATATTTCTGTCTCAGTTTATTATTAGCTTTTATAAAGTGGTCTCTTTGTCATATTCTCCTACATTTCCATTGCGCACAGGCTTGGGAGTTGGGACTCTCTCGAATCTGTCTGGCTACCTTCCAATATCATGCTGAAACCACGAGCGAACCGCAACTTTGATAATAAACTTATTATCAAACACGTATTGTCTTACGGCCGAAATTAATAAATTAGTCAATCTGTATTCTCTTGATGCCTAGTAAGGCAGATCGCTGAGTAGGTAAAGCGACATTGTTATTTGTAAAAAAAAACATACATTTTTGACAAAATATATAATAATAATAAATATGCTTTATTGTTTTCATTATTGCTTTAATTACAAAATAATATTTCGAGTGCCCTGGAAATTCTCTTAACAAATTATTATTACTAATCTATATTATGTATCTGCCAATCCGCACTTGGCCAGCGTCGCGTCGTAGACAATGCCCCCTACATAAACCCCTTCTCATTCTGAGAGGAGACCCGTGCTCTGTAGTGAGCTGGCGATGGGTTGATCATGATGATGATGACGAATTCATACATTATAATGATCTCATTATGAAAACAAATTATAAAATTGTCATTAATGTTTTGTCTTTCGATTGTAGGAACCCTAAAATTGTATGTTATGTTTTTAAAGTGTCACTCAATATTCGATATGATTACATAATATTTTTATGAAGCAGGTAATGTTTTTAAATATAATAATTGTATGTTATAAAGCGGTCAATGGCACTGAGTCATATGGACAGAGCATCTAGTTTTGTGTAGGTATTGGATGTTCGCCAAAAACCACAAACATTTTATTAGAATCACATTTTTAATAACTCGGAATCGGATGACCTTATAGACAGTTATTTTGGTCACTGTGGCGATTTACAATGAACCTGAAGCTTAATTCCTATGTCCTTCCCCGGCTAATTCTGTACCGAATTTCATAAAAATCGGTTTAACTGTTGGGCCGTGAAAAGCTAGCCGACAGACAAACAGACACACTTTCGCATTTATAATAGGTAAGTATTAGTATGGATTAATATAATAACGGTCGAAATAAATAATAATCAATTTATCTATTGACAGATTAAGTATAGATAGGGATTGATTTTATTAATTTCAGCCGTGAGACAAGGTTATTCAATACCTAAGCACATTTCTCAATTCTCATATTGGTACCAGGCTACCAGAAGATGGGAGTATAGGAAAAATAAAAAGCCTGAGCCCACGAGGACTGTGGTAAAATTGTAAGCATAATAAGACAGTCGAGCATGAAAAATTGGAATAATGACCTCATGGACAAAGGAACATGGACAAAATTCGTAACATAAACAATGAAAATAAATTCAACAAAATATTAAAAAACTTTTTATTAGAAAAGGGCTACTATGCCGTAAATGATTTCCTAAACGACGAACATAAAAATAAATAATAATATCGGTCTCCCTACTAAGGTCTAAGGACCAAATTGCGACACCCAAACTGGGTATCCATAATACTTTGTACATACTTAATGTGATGTAGTTTATGGAAATGCAATAAATGAAAATTGAAATTGAACTAAGGGTGAAAACTCTAGGTTGTAGCGCCAAGGATGACCAGTGCCACACAATAGCATAGTGGCGTGCCAGCCAGGTAGCCTCCCAGTGTGCCTGGGTGCTGCTGGTCCCTTTTGGGTACGTCCGAGGGGAAGAGCAGTATTCGGGCCGGTGCACCCCGGTAACATGGCTAATAATTTCTCTTCGGGGATATTATTGGGTATGGCTAATGACCTGGCAGGGGGAAGGTTCTCCGGACTCCGCGTGTCCCTCGAAGGGGGGAGGGGGGATGCGTAAACGCATTTTCCAGCGATAAAAAAATATAAAGCATAGTATGTATAGAACGATAAATAACTGTATTAAAGGCGACTTCAAACGAGATAGGTAAATAAGGTCAGATATAACTGGCGTAAAACACGATTCCCTTGGGATGAAGGTGACATCGATCGCCTTAAGGCAACCAACCACACAACGCGAAGCGAAAGCTATGTTGGGAGGTCCAAAAGGTCAAAAAGAAGTCTTAATCAGTTTTGCTTAGAGGTAAGTTCAATAAAAGTCTGAAGGACCTGGAAATTCCGGCAAATTATAGATCACTAAGCTCCAGTTATATGACAGGCGGCCATTATAAACTTTTTTTTTAAATCTATCTTTAGAGAGCTTGGTTATTATAAACTTACTTAGGTACTTTGATCATCAATGAAAGCAAAATTTCACGTTTAAAGTTTCATAATGTCCCTTTCCCGTCCATACTAAACGACTTCACGCGCAGTTAATAGGGCACTAGGGCCTTTGGACTTATTCGCCTCATTTGATGGTAACATATCTAAGATCGATAAAGATAGACCGTGGCGTGTTTAAGTCGCTACAAGAGACTTATATCCAGCACTGGACAACTATCATATCAGTTGATAATGACGACGACGACGAAATAGATCGATGAATCTCCCACTGCGCATGTACAAGGACAGAGTTCCTTTTGCTTGAAGGCATGTACGAGTATTTATCTATAGTATTATGATTCCGGTCCTTAAAAGCTTGTTTACCAGCGATGAGGCTGTCGAGCACCATATTAGGGAAAACTTTCAACTGGCCTGACCTTCCGCTCTGGCGTGAGTCACGTGGCCTTTTCTGTTCATATAACTTATTACGGCACATTGTCATTCGCATATGGAAGTCAAATGTAAGACACTAGAGGAGTCTACAGCAAAACGCGTAATGTGTTCGCGCCTTGCGGTATGATGTAACGTCCAAAGGATTTCAAGAGACGAGAAAATTAGCAAACATTAACTAATACTAGTGTATTAGTTAATGTTTGCTAATTTTCTCGTCTCTTGAAATCCTTTGTCACTATAAGTCCCGCAAATTGCTATTGCGCTGGAACCATGTCTCATTAACATCGAAATGACTTGACGTCAGCCGAAATAAAAATATACCATCATCTCGAAACTTCAGTCTAGTGCTGGCGGCCACGCGCATTAGCAATTTGCGGGACTTATATTAGTAGCGGCTAATCTACTGGGCCGATTTTAATGAATGAGGTGTCAGTCGATTCGTTATTATGGTCCGGGTGACATAGGCTACATTTTATACGAATAAAAGTGATCCGACAGATGTTACATCCAAAAAAGTGGGGGTCCCCAAATTTTTCATTATTATATAGTAATAAAAATAATCTCAACTTATAAGAACTGACTTTATTCTAACTATACAACAAATACAAATACAAATTTCTTTATTGCGAATATGGGTAAGCAGTTGAGATGTTACAAAAACAAAAACGTACAGCCAAATTCTGCCTATCAGCATGCAATATATTGTTATGTTAGACCTAGCATCGTGTACAAAGTTCTGATAATATTACTCGTACATATTTTATTGTGTAAAAATAATGTAAAAATGTGTCTGGTAGTGAAATATGTCAAATCAGAATAAAATGTCAAATAGTCGGATAAGAACAATGTTGAGTTAAAATGAGGTTATTATTCAAAATTTTAAGTTAATGTAATGGGGTTCCTATGTATATTAAATAAAACGCTTAATAAACTTCGACCTTAGTTCTAAGATATTAACTTCTTCAAGACATAATTACAAATTCCAATCTTTCCTGCTTCGAATCAATAGCTGCCACCTTTCTTGCCGCCATTTTACATCTGCCCTTAATTCTTTTTTTAAATTCAACTCTAGGCAAAGCAATACCGCTAACATTTGTATAGATACCAGAAGAAGTTCCAAATAAACTGGATGAATTATTTATTTAATTATTATAATAAGCTAATCCCAAAGGACCGACCGACTGCTCATAGCTTGGTGGCGTTCCGTGAATGTTTAATTAATATGTCGCACATAGATTAATAATTATTGGTCTCGCTCCGATGTTGCATTAACTAGAATATTAATGGGACTGTCAACTTAATAAGGTCCCGAGTCTATACATCAAGCGTGATAAGTCCACGGTCAAATCTATAGATACCTATTACAAAGATTTATCTAAAATTATAAGAATACAATAGAATACAATAGAATAGGATCTTGGACTGTAGAATAAAATGATGTGATTTTTTGTATAGCGGTATTTTATGAGGCTAGAATTTATTATTAAAGAGAATAATTAAAAAAAAAAACACTTTTTTTTAACATGAACGTCACGCTGTACGGAAGGTGAATAATGACGTCACAATCCGTAAACGACAAATTTTTTAAATTTTTATAAAGTAATTTCTGCTGGAAAATACGTTTTATGTTAAAAATTGAAAAATATTGGTCGTTTACGCCCTAGTGACGTCATTAATCGCTTTTGGTACAGCGTTACGTTAATAATTAATTGTTATAAAAATCATGATTTTTTAAATTATTCTCTCTAGCCCTATATGCCCTCGGTCTTGGGCCACACAAGACCGTTAGCCCGGCACAAGGAAGGACAGAGTTATCTTCTCTGTGTTTCACTTGGGCGACTCCTCTCTGGCACGTCCACGTCGCGGGGGTGGGCATCACGTGAGTTAGTAGGCCGGCTCAGGTGGTGGCGAAGTTCAGAGGGGGACCCAGTACTGCGGGGTATATCGCGGTCCCCTGCCTAGGGTTACAGGTGAAGACCTTAACGGCGGTGTTAGCGGAGATTTAGTTAATCGGAACGGTAGCATTTGGCGGAAGAGGCACGCTCAGTTGCAGAGCGTAAATTGCAACCTGAAACTAGGCAGCAGTAGCTTTCAGTAGGGTTCTGAGGCTGATGACGTGGGGTCAGGTAGGGCTTGGGATCCAGTACTTGCGCAGGCGTAACCCCTTGGGTGTAAACGGCGGCAAGCTGCGATGTTGGAAGGCAACGGGATACCACCGACATTAATTTCCCTAGTTAGTCAGTTCATATGGAAGAAGGAAGAAATGGTATGGCCCCGAGTTCCCGGCGTCCCTTAAATGGGACAGGGGTGCTAAGAATCTCCGGGGGGAAACTTAAAAAGAAAATGAAAATTGGCACATGGAATGTAAGAGGATTAAGAAGACCAGAAAAAGTAATAAATGTAGCTATGGAAATGGAACGACTAGGTGTTTCGATTTTGGGTTTAAGTGAGGTTAAGTGGAGTGATTCAGGAAAACATGACGTAGCGAATAATGATAAGATAATGTACTATTCTGGAGCTGATGCGTCCACGGAAACATATGGTGTTGCTATTATGATCGACAAACGCATAGACTCTTCTATATCCAACTTTATCCCGCTCTCTAATCGTGCAATGATGTTACAACTTAAAACAATACCAAGACCCTTGAATATTATTCAAGTTTATGCACCAATCGCGGATAAGCCGATGACTGAGATAGAAAATTTCTATGACGAAATACATCAACTATTAGCACTCACAAAAAATCAATATTATTCTAGGGGATTTTAATGCAAAAATCGGCAAAGGCGAGGTACCCGGAATCGTCGGAAAATTTGGTCTTGGGGATCGAAATGAGCGTGGAGACTTGTTAGTGCAATTCTGTCAAGAAAAGAGTTTAGTCATAACAAACACATTATTTCAAATGCCACCAAGAGGCTTTATACCTGGACATCACCAGCTCACACTGCTAATAACATAGTACGTAACCAAATAGATTATGTTTTAATCAACATCAGGTTTAAGAACTGCATTGCTACAGCTAAGACCTACCCAGGTGCAGATATAGGATCTGACCACAACCCTGTGATCATCGACTTAGCATGTAATCTAAAATATTATAGGCCCAAAAAGCGTAACACCAAGGTAGACATAAATAAATTAAAAAAAAATTTGAACATCAAAGGACTTGTACATACACAGATTAACGAGTGGGCAGTCGAAAAAAGACAGCAACTTGGCTTGAATAAAGAAGAAATTTGGGATAGTCTCAAGGAGAAAGTTTCAGATATAAATAAAACTATATTAAAAGCATCGAAGATTATTAAAAAGGAAAATTGGATGACTGACAGAATTATAGAACTAATAGAAGAGCGGCGCCTGTATAAGTCTACAGATATAGCTAAATATAAAGCCTTGGATAAGAGAATACGCCGTGAATCGCGCTGGGCTCGGAAGGAGTGGTACGAACAGCGTTGCGATCACATAGAAGCTCTCATGAAGAAGCATGATTTGTTCAGTCTCCATAAAGAAGTCAAAGATATGGCAGGTATTCACAAAAAGCGCCAGCATTCACTTTTAGAAGATAATCAGGGTAACATTATTAGGGACGCTACAACTAAGAAATGCCATTGGGAGCAATACATTAGAGAGCTGTATAGTGACAACACCCGTAGGTTAACAAATAGCGTGAGTGAAGCGGATGGACCTGACATTTTAAAATCTGAAGTGTTGTGGGCACTAAAGAGTGCAAAAACAGGAAAGGCTACTGGTCCAGATAATGTGAATGTAGAGATTCTGAAACTATTAGAACCAGAAAATATCTCCATACTTGTACAGTACTATAACTATATCTATAGTACTGGTAAAATTCCCGAAGATTGGCTAAAGTCAACATTTATAACTCTACCTAAAAAGAAGAATGCCAGAAAATGCCAGGAGTTCCGTACTATAAGTCTCATGAGTCACATGCTAAAAACCTTTTTGAAGATCATACACCAACGTATAAGGACAAAATGTGAAGATCAACTAAGTGACAACCAATTTGGATTTCGAGCCGGTATGGGAACTAGGGAGGCACAGTTTTCGCTCAATGTACTGGTTCAGAAATGCAGAGATATGCAACAAGACGTGTTCTTGTGCTTTATCGATTACGAAAAAGCCTTTGACCGTGTTCAACACGAGATACTTATGAAACTTCTTATAGATATAGGCATAGACACTAAAGACATACGTATCATCATGAACCTGTATTGGGAGCAAACTGCAACAATCAGGGTAGACGGTGAAGAAACAGACGCCATTAAAATCGAAAAAGGAGTGCGACAAGGATGCATTCTATCGCCCCTACTATTTAACTTATACTCTGAACACGTTATCAAAGATGCTCTAGAAGATATCGCATTAGGAATTATTGTGAATGGGCAGGTGATTAATAACCTACGTTATGCTGACGATACTGTCCTAATAGCCTCCACACAACAAGACCTACAAGAAATAGTTAATAGAGTAAACGAGTGCAGTAATAGGGTGGGGTTAAGCATGAATGTGTCAAAAACAAAGTATATGGTTGTTTCAAGGAAGCCACAGTTGCCGTCACAAATACAAATCGGACATAACATCTTGGAGAGTTGACAAATACAAATATCTTGGGTCATGGCTAACAGACTCGTGGAAAAGTGACACTGACATCCGGGTTCGCATTGAAATTGCTCGCACATCATTTATGAAGATGAAGAAAGTTCTTTGTGGTCGCCAACTTTCTCTAAAACTCCGTATCAGACTCCTGCAATGCTACATTTGGCCCGTAGTTCTATATGGTTGCGAGGCATGGACCCTAGTGGAGGACTTACGGAAAAAGATCGAAGCCTTCGAAATGTGGACGTATCGCAGGATGCTCCGCATAAGCTGGACGGCTAAAGTATCCAACGCTGAGGTTCTTGCCCGGATGCAGAAAAAGACCGAGTTAGTTAAAACCATCAAGCAGCGTAAGATCTCGTACCTGGGCCATATTTTGCGACACAATAGGTACCGCCTGCTGCAGACAATCATGATGGGTAAAATAGCTGGGAAAAGAGGGGTGGGAAGAAGAAAGAAGTCATGGCTACGTAACATCAGGGAGTGGACTGGCATTAAAACAGTCGGAGAACTATTCCGCCTAGCCATGGACAGGGAGAAGTTTAAAAAACTGACTGCTGACCTTCAGTAATGGAGAGGCACTAGAAGAAGAAGAAGCCCTATAAACTGCAGCTATACAAAAAATCACGTCATTTTATTACTAATACCAAAGATCTAATACTAGTAATAGTACTAGAAACTTTATGCCGTAGATAACAATATTAGCAATCACCCGGACGCGAACGAAGCTTCGTTCGCCGAAAATAAAATTATAAATCCTCTTTATTCTCTATCCCGTGAAATTAAAAAAAATCGGCTTTATTCAATGTCTAATGTCTACATTATAAAGGTCTAACAAATGTAAGCTTTCTAGGTTCAAGGATTTGGATTGAGCGTTGATGAGTCAGTGAGTCAGGAGTTCAGGATTATTCTTTTATTTTAGATTTAGAATTTACAGTATTGAATAACTACATAAAATAACAGTTGTTACTTGTTATCAACAATTATATTATTTATCAAATCTCTATCTTGAATCTTTTATATATTATAACTTTTAATTTAAACCAAAACAGTGATTTTTATTTATTAAACTACAAAGTACAAATTAATTAAGATTATAAATAAATCAAATAAATGATTTTATCATTCAATATATTTAAAATAATGTATTTATTTAATTTAATGCTTAAGAATTTGTATCTGCGATGCGAATTCTGATTTCTGAAACTCAGAATTTGAGTAATCATTTTAATTATTTAGCCTTACTATTAGTAAGGCTTGCAAAAATAGTAAAGACTCATTTGAGTGTTCCCCTCCACGGAAATCTTTAGTAAAAGGCGAAAGATTTATACGTTTTGAAGGGAAACCAGAGTAACGTCATATGATTTTCCTGCCCTAGTCATGTGCTCAGCAACAATCGCTTTAGCGCAATACAATATACGCTGAGTTTGGTCCAACGCCATCTAGCGGTGGCTTTGTTACTTTGTGTAACCGCAAGTAGATAGAGTTGATATAGGTATTAGACTTGATATTTTTGGTATTGGCACTTCAAAAAACCCTATAAGTTGTATTTTTGAGCCGAAGAGATTCACAAACATATTATGCCGTAATCCAACATTCCAAACTACATTTTTTGATGAAGTAATTTATCTTTAGTATTGCACTTCAAAAAGACCTATGAAAAGTTCTATTTTTGAGCCGAAGAGATTCATAAACTAAAATCCGTAAAGTACATTTTTTGATGAAGTACTTAATTTATTTTAAGTAAGTACCAATTGGCTGTACATAACGTTAATCTAAATTGACATTTTAACAGTCACAAGCTCTTCACAATATTTTTTTTTCGGAAAGGCAGGAGCCTGCAGGAGCTAATTTTTTGTTGGTAAGCATTTCCAGTTGGTAAACTAAAAATAGCTCGTAACCTAAGATCACGTAACGTAATCTATATCGCACTGGACAATTAACAAGTACACAAAAGGATAAAACATAAAACCATCTGTATGGTAGCAAGCGTGTTTAAATATTTTTTATACAAGTGTTATGTCACGGAGACACGCGTCAGACCTTGTAAAGGTCACCGTTTATCTCTTATAGTGGTGTTTAACTTGTTGACTAAGTACCGGCTCAATACAAACGGGTTCCCCTTAAATAATGTAAATTATATAAATTCTTGAACGAGATTATTATGTCAAGGCGGCGCTTCATTTTTTACTATGAAGTACGAGATCACTTTTTGCAAATCATCAGTGTCAAATCATTAAGTAATGCTACTTGCGAATACTGATGATTTCAAGCTCCAATACTTACTAGATTAGAATTTCGAACTAGCCAATACTTACTAGATTAGAATTTCGAACTAGCCAATACTTACTAGATTAGAATTTAGAACTAGCCAATATTTAATAGGTTAGAATTTCGAACTAGCCAATATTTACTAGATTAGAATTTCGAACTAGCCAATATTTACTAGATTAGAATTTAGAACTAGCCAATACTTACTAGATTAGAATTTAGAACAAGCTGAAGATATTGCAAAATGCTTCGTGCAGGCTTTAGTAATAATTACTGAAGGGTTAGTGTAACTTTTAAAGTTGATCAACGTGACATTAACACGTGGCATGTACATTGTACAGGATTCGATGTCAAATCCATTAGTTGGGCAGGTTACATAATATTATTAGTCATAAAAAAATGAGTACTGCACTACTTCAAGCAAGCTGTCCTTATGTGCTTATATGCCTCTATGATCCACACTAACCTAGGTAACTAGCCACGGCCGAAGCCTGCCACCAGAAAAAATGCTACTAATGCATGTGATGGAGTAATCAACCTATCTCTTATCCCTGTGCATGTGCTGTAGCACAAATCTTTCATGGACAGGCTGACCTCGTGATTTGATATCCTCATAATTTTGGCAAATTGACTTAAGGATAAGGATTTCACTAGTTCAATGGTTGAACTTATCGGTAACACTTACTAGTTTAGCCTTAACCAAAAAAAAACCAATCCGTTTAACTTAAAGACGAAGAAACAATAAATCTATCAGATACCTAGATAAAATATAATATATACTTTTGAACTTTTAAATACACCATAAAGTTTTAATACCATGTCCAAATCCCAAGTCCCAACGTTCTACACGGACAATTCCCACTAAAAAGCTAATAAAATACAAAGTATCTACCTGTCCCTTTGCATATTCTTCGAAATGATGATCAATGAACTGAGTAATAATTTTCTTACAAAGTCTTAACCGCAAAACCTTGACAGAACATTGTATCTCCAATACACTTCGAATTAAAACTATAAAAGCTTCTACAAATGATCCAACAAGTTGGCAGCTGACACGTTCCAACTTCTAGCCATAAATGAAATCAATTATTAAGTAAATCAGACTAAGTTGGGTTTAGTAGTGTGCCAATCAACGGCCGATAAAGTCCGCTGCCCATCTCAAGTTTAGATTGTAGATTTAGAAGTTGGTATGTCTGTAGTGTAGATGCTATAAATATGAATAAAATACAGTTCCTACAATTTAACATTGAGTTGAGTACAAAAGTGCGTAAGACACATATGGCAAGCGGCCTTAAATAGTAATGATTCATAACCAGGGAAACCTTGTGTTACGGTCAAGAACAAGGTACATACATGAAAACCTTAAAATAAAGGAAAAAATTACAATTATGAATCCATGATGAAAGAAATATTAAATACTGGATGATGTCCGCGACTTCGTCCGCGTGAATTTAGGTTTTAAAAATCCTGTGGGAACTCTTCAATTTTCCGGGGTTAAAAAGTAGCCTATGTCCTTCCCCGGGATGTAAGCTATCTCTATACCAAATTTCGTCGAAATCGGTTGAACGGTTGAGCCGTGAAAAGCTAGCAGACAGACAGACAGACGGACAGACAGACAGACGGACACACTTTCGCATTTATAATATTAGTATGGATAATAACTAATTTGTGAGTAGTTCACCTCCAATTTATTATGTTGACTAATTTCTTAAACTGGACACTTTCAAGTAAAGATTTTTATATCAGCCTGTGAAGATGATACTGCTAGGGGCTCAATTTGAATCCCATAAGCTGACTTTGTCGTATTAGTTTACAAATTGCGAAAAACCAAATTAAGTTTGAATTTCGCGGGCAGACCGTGGCTTCTACCTTAGCTTAATCACTAGCTATCATAAGCTACATACTTTAAAATATTAAGTGTTCAGAGAGGCATTGATGTTGGAAGTTGGAGCCATAGTTTCTATAGCTCTATGGTCAGAAGTGAGAACAACTGCCAAACGTTAGTAAATAAACATTACGAAAATCTAAAACAGTTACAAAATGGATTATCAGGACGTAAACTAGATTTATAATAGCATAAAATGCGGTACTTATTTTAGACGTGTTTAGAATTGCTGCGTCAAAAAACTATAAAACGTCGATGAGTCCAGTTATAAGCACATTATTTTGACATAATAAACAAAACTACTGTGGACTAGCAAACAATACATACAGAAGTGTTTAGAGTTGTTTGACTAACGGAATAATGTGACATCCAGTTGGCACACGATGAACAAACAGTAGGTGGGTTGGGTATACCGTTTCACCGTGATGGCTCGTGAGGTATAGTTTCTGGAGCATGAGAGTTGATTCAAGGCTCTCAACGTCGCTCTCACTTATTACACACTACCATTTCTAGGTACTAGTAAGAAAATAGGACACTGAATTAAAAAACGCAATGTTTTTAGTAGAAATTAACAAAGTCTAGAAAGATTATGATTCCAATCCTAAAACAAAGAACAAACAACGGCCTCTGCGTAACTAATGCTAATGAATCCGAATCAGCCGCCCTACAAATATGGCGATGACTCTACATAGCTCTAAGTTAGCTCTTGGTTCTCATGTTCTCGATGAAAAACAAGTAAGTAGGTTAAATATACAAAAAGAAAAGTCTCACTGATTGGATCATCAACCCAGCCCAAACCCTTGGAACTAGAAAGCTGTGCACAAAGGCTCCATTTACAATGTAGACAAGGAATAAGCTCGGATTTTTCGAACTTCCCACGGGAACGAAACCACGGCCGATCGCTAATTTTTCCTGCGACTTGATAGGTTTTTAAAAATCTAATTGGAGTTTCTCAAGATTCATGACTAGGTATAAGTTATAGTGGGAACCTAGGTACCTACATACAAAATGTCAAGTTTCTAGACGCAGCGGTTTCAGGGCCCCGGCTGACAATGTCTAGTCTCCTAGAATGTCTAGTATGCTAAAGTATCCAATGTTGTATGTTTATATTTCAGTCAGTCAGTTTTTCCTCTTATATCGCTAAAAAAATAGCTGTTATCTTCAACCGCGTGGTAGTTTATGGATTTATCCAGTATTTACCAAATCTAGGTGGTTATCCGTCGGACTAAGATAATTTTTCACGTAAAAAATATTGCAGATATCAATCTGCAGAACGCTAGTTTTTTCTACGTTATGTATGCATAAATGAATCAATAGAGCTATAGAACCATATGTAGCACATATGGACATAATTAGTTTAATCAAAGTTATTGTAATTTATTCACATTCCTGACAACTGACAAAATCAGCCGTGTCTCAAAGTCGGAACACAATTACATCACATCTCGCAGAAAACATAATATCTATAAATAAGCTGGCAACCATCACGATGTATACAAAACTGTATATAAAAGTGAAGTATTTCTTCACAGTCCACTCGATTACGAAGTAAATAAACACAACGGTGCACTAAATTTTATAGTAAATACGTAAATGGTAGCCACAACTCTGCTATTCCGAAATTTTCCTAATGAATCTTCAGATCTGCCCCCCGATTGTGTAAGAATAACCATTTCATGGCTATCGCAATCGTCAAGAAATTTTGCCCTTTGATTGGCTGTGAAAACATGTAAACAGCGAATTAACCAACAAGTTTACACAATTGGTGGGCAGGCAAGAGATCTCAGGAAAACTTCAAACCTTTACGACCTCAGTTTTGGCCAATTCTAGGAGGACCTTATAGCTTGTAATCAAACGCACAAAACCGTATTAAACAAAAAAAATGTTTTGGTCTTGCTGTTCCAAGAGATTTTTTAAGAGCAAACTGAAAGGGTGCGGTCGTTTAGAGTTACACCCTCATGGCTCATACCAAAGTTTTGTTTCGGCCGTCTCGTTGCGTCTGTAACTCCTTTTCAACCTTGATTTAGTCTCTTCTAGGATTGACTAAATTCGTTGTTTAAAGTCGAACATTTGGACTTTGCCTGTCTCAGGCTTTGGATTTACAAAGTTACACATCAGCCGGTTAAAGTTAAGTTTTACCTACCGTTATTAAACTTTGACACCAAAAAAATCAGTGTACAAGTCAGTATTCATGCTTCCACTCCATAACGTTAAAGGGAATAAAATTTTGGCCAAACGCTAACAAATCCTGACTTGTGCCAGAGTGAACTAGAAGTGAGGGAACTCTCGGTTTGATCTGTCAAATATTAGGCTATGATGACGAAAATCAAAGAAAAAAATAGGGTTACTTTAGGGCTGCCTGCGTCAAATGTACTAACATTTGATGCCTACCAGTGATGTCGAAGGGTCGACGTTTTGTTAGAAGTTCCATAACTGTCGTGATTTGTGCTTGTGCTAGTTATCAATTTCGCTTTTATTGACGTTTCAAAATTTAATCGTAACTGAAGCGTAATTTTGACCACCTATATGCAACATGCAACTGGCGGACTAGGCCCTTCATGTAGGTACAAAACTGATGAATTTCTTCACACAAATTAACATTACAGTTCACTCGATTGTAAAGTAAATAAATACAACGATGCACTATATTCGTTAAATTGCTCGCGGTGCAGGCTCTCTTCCGCAAATAAAAATAAACGAACCGGTAACATACCGGATGGATGGATGAAATCGTAAGTGAATGGGAGTCATTTGTAACTAAAACACGCGCATGTGCTTTAGTTACACTAAGGTGTGATAGTAAACAAACACACCAAGAATACATATTGAAATAACGTAGCTATGTTATATTTTTGGTGCACTAATGGTCACTAGTCAAATATGTAACTTTATTGAATTTACGACACATTAAAGATTATTATGGACGTAATAGTATGAAGATTGGATTAATTGCCATTTCTCCGAAAACTCGTAAACACACCTTATGTTTTAATTATTGTTTTTGTAAGGAACTAGATGATGGCAGACTATATTCACGTGGATTTAGGTTTTTTAAATCCCGTGGGAACTCATTGATTTTCCGGGATCAAAAGTAGCCTATGTCCTTCCCTGGGATGCAAGCTATCTTAGCACCAAATTTCATCAAAATCGGTTAAACGGATGAGCCGTGAAAAGCTAGCAGACAGACAGACAGACAGACAAACTTTCGCATTTATAATATTAAGTATGGATTTTGTCCTTTTGTTTTCACTTTGTTCATTATTTCAGGTACGACAAATTAGGTTCGGAGCGGATCTTCTAGCGGTCATTAGGGGAAGACATAAATCTAATAGTAGCCATCCACCTGATGCATACCTATATGCCTACCCATTTATTGGCAATTTAGGTTAACCGGATGATTTTTCTGAGATTTAATAACGCTATACCATAGCACAAAAATAAAGAGCAATCTCTGAACCCACAACAACACAGTAGGTTTCTTTTCGAATACACAAACTAGGGACTTAAAATATTAAGGAACAGACGAACACAAACCTCGTAATTTTTGCATGAAATTAAATTTTACAGTAGTAGCAAAAACTGAATGAAAGCTGTTGAAACTTGATTGTAATTGAATGATTTTGAACGAAATAACAAACTTTGGACTCGAGTTTACAACAGTGGTCCATAAACATCAGGTTTAAAAAAATATATTTTGATCAGAAGCGTACCTAATAACAGCGTATTGTTCGCCAGCGTTTCAATAAATTTAATAGTATTAAAATATTAGTACTCACAGCCCGGCGATATTCCGTTCTCCTTCATAGCGCAGCGGAACGGGTAATAAGTGCCTGGCAGCACCTTGCCGTACATTGTCCTATCCATGTTGGGCCAATCGCGAGGCGGACTTCTGAATTAATCCACCCACAAGAACAACACTGCGGTTAGCGCACCATAATCACAGCCCACACCGAATCCGAGTAAACATAACAAATCTACACGTACTCACACCTGATACTTCCGAAATCCCTATCTGGTACTGATAAGCCAGAAACTTTTTGTTTAACTCAAGGACGCTTATATAGAGCAAGCATGTCTGACGCAATTATCAGTGATAACGTTATTTATACCGATACTTATTATTATATCGATATTTATCGATTAGCGATACGTGATAAGGATGCAATGTCAAGAGGGCGAGGTCGCGAGGTGTGCAACGAGATGAGTATTCGTCAACGCGTCCCAGTCACAACTAAAGTTGTTATTGTACTAAAGTCGTAGAGTGCGCGTAGCCGGCGCCGGCGCATGCGGCATGCGGCATGCCACTCCAGCCATGCCAGCTGGATTGTAACTAATATTTATACCAAATCCATACTTAATATTATAAATGCGAAAGTGTGTCTGTCTGTCTGTCTACTAGCCTTTCACGACCCATCCGTTCAACCGATTTTGAAGAAATTTGGAACAGCGATAGCTTGCATCCCGGGGAAGGACATAGGCTAATTTTTATCCCGGAAAATCAAAGAGTTCCCACGGGATTTTTAAAAACCTAAATCCACGCGGATGAAGTTGCGGGCATCAGCTAGTGACCAATAAATTAATAGTTACATACCTACTCTAAGTATAACCTATTCAAAATCAAGGGTCAACGCATAATTTCTGCCTAAGCTGCCCCCCAATTGTGTAAGAATAACCATGTCATGGCTATCGCAATCGTCAAGAATTCTGCCCTTTGATTGGCTGTGAAAAAATGTAAACAGCGAATCAACCAATCAAAGGGCAGAATTTCTTGACTATTGCGATAGCCATGAAATGGTTATTCTTACACAATTGGGGGCTGATCAGTGATCAAAATCACACATCTACCTAACCTATATGTTTTCTATCAGATAACTATAACAAGTTTCGTAAGTATCGAGTGATATGTTATGGGGTCATATTATAATATCTTTATTTTGCGTTCGGGGGGCCAGCATAAAAATGTGATTATGATATTGCGATTATCTTATTGCTGTACCTAATTGGCTAAATGAAAGTGTCAAGCAATAATTCATGATCACATGAATATCTACATATAGTACGCGATAGGTTGAGATGGCCATCGGAGTACGAGGCAGGGGGACACCCCGCACACCCGCACCCCACCTGCGCTCACCCGCATCGGGTTAGCGCATGGGTTGTACGGGAGTGCGAGACGTTCCGTTCCCGATTGCTATCTCGACCTGTCGCCGACTATAGTAAAGCTGTCAGCCTGTCAATCTATGATGACACACAACACGAATGATGTCAGGACTCAGGACTGATTGTGATTACACGAGAAAACCGACGCGTGCTAATAGATGTGAAATCAGCTTTAATAATAAAGTATATAAAGATCTTATAACGGTTAAACATTTTATATCCAAACATCTCGCTAATGAATACTTTTAACGCCACATTTTATATGAAAACGTTATGGTCGTAATAATTTAGTTCCAACTTCGACTAGCAAAACTAAGGGCTCCCACAAACCTTCAGACGCCTAGGGATAAAATAAATCCGTTGAGTGCCTCCTCATTCAAAGAAACGTGGAGAGGTACCAAGTACCTATTAAATAATGGAGGGTTGCCCATGCGTGATGCGATGGCCCGAATGTCGACGAATCTTGATTGGGCGGGCGCGGCGTATCCGCCGTACAGTGCGACAAGGCTCTCTTGGCACTTGAATGACATTGACAGGGGGGCGCTGTTGGAGAACAAAGGTATAGAATATTCAAACAACGTTAGTTCCGATTTTCGCCACGCGCCAAGTAGCCTTGTCGCACTGTAGGTATGTCCCGTGTAGGACAGCAAACGGCGAACACAACGCATTTTCCAGTACCTGCTGTAAACGTTGATGGCGTCAGTATAGGTTCGATACTAAAGTGACTTCTGTTCTCGTATTTTATAGTACGGTCGATTCTGCGGACTTAATTTGCATTTTCAGTATCCTTCCCCGGGATGTAAGCTAACTTTGTAGCAAATTTCATCAAACTCAGTTAAACTGTTCGGCCATAAGAGCTAGCAGACAGACAGACAGACACACTTTCGCATTTACATATAATATTAGTATGGATGAATGCGGATGATTTATGAATTATGACTTGTTTATTACATTTTCAGTAGGTACTGAAACTCTCGGCTGAACGGCTCGCCTCTAGTATGCGATCACCTTAAAGAAGTAATTAACAACGTTTATGAGAAGTCATCTAGGCGCGCGATAGATCAAAGCGGGTCCTTCTAATGAGCATAGCGAGATCGCGAAGGAATGCATGGCGACAGCGACATGCGGAAGTCGTATGACTCGTGCGCATCGTATTACCGGACGCGTTCGACGCGGCAACTTTTGGAAAGAACCGTGAAATTAAGAGCCTTACTGAACGATATGTTTTGAACAGACAACACAAATATAGGACGTTACATAATTGTTACAACTATGAACTCTCACATAACTATGCGACATAAAATGTATTTAAAACAATGCCTGTAAAGTTCATAAATCCTGAGCACCACGGGCCAGTTTGTCGGCGGGTTGCAAAGCAGAAGATGACGGGCCAGTTGAAGTGTCTGGTAACTGATGCTCAAGAAAATTCTTCGAAAATTTATCAAATATTACCAGGCCAAAAGCCAACGTAACACAAGAAAAGATGTCCACAGTTTACAAAAGATTACTTTCTAAATGCCCTTATATTTAGTTATCCAGCATTCAAATAGTAACGTGTGATATAAAATTTGTGACGATTAAAACTTGATTGTTATTCAAATCAGGCTTCAATGGTTTAATGGTAAAAACATGATTGGAATAAAGAGGTGACAGAGACTTATTTACAATTTATGTGACAGAGATTCAAGAACCAGCACGAAATTGTTCTCATTGACATTGGTTAAAACCGTCATTCCAACTCGATCGCGATCTTCAAATTGTCTGTCAAAAATCGGTGCTAGGCCAGCTGGATACAAACTTGCGATCTGATGATTGCCAGGTGAATTTCCTAACCGCTCCGCCAAATAGGTTTTCGATCACGACAAAATTACAACATCGACCGGATTTCAAAGCACATCTAAATTAGAATTTACGGCTAGGGAATCTGTGATCGAGTGCTTTGCCTGGTATGTCGTGCGTGTGTGCGGTGTCTTCAGTTGGTAAAAGCGTATAGTAGAGTTTTTAGAATACTTTTCAAGATCGATTGCTTTATTTACTGGTTGGCTGAAACCAGATGCCTTTGATCTTAAGTTTGGCTCCAAAGCATTTATTAATGCTTTATAGATCATCCTTTTCGTTTAAGGTCTGCCTACCTTTACGATTAATGATATGCACTGAAGGAATTCTAGTTTAGCCTTGTTACTTACCTGCTATCAATTAGGATTTGCGGAAGTCCCTACAAGAGACCTATGCCCAGCAGTGCGGGTCTGTCGGTAGACGATGACGATGATGATGATAAAAATCAAGAATTGCTACATTGTCAAAACTTACAGCAAGGCTCAGTTGATTTAATTTGTACTCACAGAAATAGTTTAAGTATTAAGGTGCCAAAGAGTCATAAAATTGCATACATGTTCGTACTCTGTAATTTTCACGTAGCAATTTACCCATTTGCCACGTAGGTAAGTGGGTTGTGGGTTGTGTTAGCGAGTCCAGAACAAATATTGACTTCCTTATTAGAGCCCTCGTGCTGTGAACAATGGCCATCGTAAAATGGCCTCGTCGTAAATTTTCTATCTGTTGTTTTACCTGTTTTCATCAGTTACGCATTCTCTGAATTTTGTTGCGTGAAAGTGGGTAAGTATTCTTTATGGATTTAAGCTCTAGTCAAATAATCCACGAAGCGATCTATCTACGGTGCAGTTTAAGTTAATGGGTTCTGGCGCATTAGATACTTTGAGCTCTATAACATCCATTGAGCCATACGTTCAGCCAGCTCAAAGAAAATCTAGGCTGCCGACCTCAGACGCTGCCAGTCATGCATATCCCACGCTGCTTCACGCTGATCTGGTCTTCTGAGGATTTGAAGGTCTTTGCTCGCTTCGTCAAATCAGCGATACCTGTAGCATTCTACAGGGCGTTTTCCTACTGGGCGATCTAAGTGTGCTTTCCTTATAGCACAATCCTCTCCCAACTTTCTAGGGATTTGTTATACAATGAACTGTATGAAGCACGTCATGACTTTACATTGCACAGTAGAAGCAGCAGCAGCAGCGTTCTACGCGTGGCTACGCAGTGTGGATGCCTTCATACGGTTCCTTGTAATTATTACTTCAGGAGCCGCATTGAAGGCGCTGTCGCAACGCGGTTGGTTGGTCAGAGCTTTAAGCTTTGTTATTGCGGAACTTATTTGTCTTAACTTTTATTATATTTTATATCATTAAACCGCTTTAAAAGAAATTTATCACTCAAGTAAATCGATTAAAATTAAAAACCAATTTTTTACTTTCAAAACCGTAACAGGCAACTTCTGGCAAGGAAAAGTTCGTGGTGATGGCGAAAATTGTTAATTGCCGTAAAAAGGGCCCTTTTCGAGGTACCTACGAAGTGTCAACAAGGAAGGTCAAGCACTTGGTGTCTATTTCTCAGGTCTATTTATACGAGCTAAGTCATATGCATGTCAAGCATTCTTTTCCGTCCGTGTAACATTTTATTTTGGAGTCTACTTAGTGTGAGATTTTGAGTGAGTCCAGTCAACGTTGGCCAATTCGAGGCGTCGAAACGAAATCATGTCAGAGTGAAATGATTCTGAAGGTCTTTGATTTAAAGTACAAGCTATTTTTAATATAAGATTTCCGCTTGAAACGCTGACTGTAGAGTATGTATGATGCTTGAACTTGAACCTTAAAACGAGTCCATTTTACTTTGACGTTAAAGAGTTTCGACGCACGAATTCTATAAACGTTGGCGAGATGTAAAGTCAATAGTCATACTAACCCTACTGATGTTAAGTGGTTACCGCCGCCCATGAAGAATGCAGCACCAGAGGCCAGTGCATTGTCGGCGAAAAAAAACATTACCAGTTACCATTATACCTAGTCCTACTCTTACCAGGAGTTAAATCAATTTTATAATTCACGAATAAAAAGTGGTATTGCCAATAAAGTCACAAATATAAATTCAAATAAATAAATAAAATAATAATCTTTTTTATTCGTATAAACTTTTACAAGTACTTACGAATAGTCGGATGCATCTACCACTGGTTCGGAATGCCTTTCCTACCGAGAAGAACCAGCAAGAAACTCGGCGGTTGCTCTTTTCAAATATTTGATATAGGTACAAGATTATGCCATGTATAAAATAGAATTTGCAGTCTTGTGCGTTGCTGGAACGAGCTGCAGGTCAAATCCACGCTCTTTTATCATTTAGATAATTTTCAATTGTGTAATATGCTTTTTTCAGGAGCATATTTTTAATAGATTTTTCAAACTTGTGCAAAGGTAAAAAATCTATTAAAAATATGCTCCTAAAAATCTATTAAAAATATACTGGCCTACATTACTAACGAGGTGCTTACAGGTCATTGATGTAATAAACACCCGGTCTAGACTTCAGCTAGTCTTTGAGTCTGTGCCAAAATTACCAAAACAACGAGCAAGGGTAATGACGCCGAAATCACTGTCGGATAGTAGAACTGTCAACAATCAGCACAATATGTTACAAAACTAGCTCATCTAATTTATACCTCAGAATATAACATGTACTTAGGTACCTAATGGGTCCATTATTTTAAGTACATATTTTAATAAATATTATTTTTAACGAGTTAAGTAGGTAAGTACCTACAACTACATAATAAAAAACTTTTCTGAACTTCTCCTAAAACTCAAGAAAATTATCCTAAAAAAATGATGCCTCACAAGAGCAATAAATAAATAAAATAATAACTAAATAAATATATTATATAGCTTTCATAAAATCTACTAACCGGCAAATCAAATGTTCAAATTTTTGTGTACACAATATACTATAAATCTTGGTATCTCTCTTATATCTAAGCGATAGTAAAACCCTTAATTATCTCACACAAACTATTAACGTAACGCGCTTTACTTGAATTCCCGAAACTTTATAACTTTAACTGTTTATAATTTTATATAAAATTAATGTTTACATTACATAGGTACAGCTGCACCACATCCACAGATACTCGTATAGTAAACGTAGAAATTTCAAAGTTGTAGGAATTAGTGAGGACTGTGATTACAGGTAGAAAATAGGTGATATTTTTAGTATTATTCAGAGACAAAACAGCCCGTTGTTTGAAACGCGTCGTACTGACTACTGATGCGCCCTGGACGTCGGGGACCTAACACGCAAGAAGGCAGCCGCCATTCATCGAAAAGTTGCCCGTGACGTGGTATGACGCAACTATGGTGGTAAAGGCGTGTTGTCCATCTCAAGCTGGGAGTAATTCTATCCAAATGGTAACAGCTGCGGTTTAAAAATACAAAATTATGGATGAAATTAGGTGGAAGCTGTTGAAAGTAAAGACAACGTTTAATAAAGGATTTATCTGGTCGTCAGGGTTAAGGAAGGAGGAAGTATAGCAAAACCTAGGTATATTTATGTAATCAAGGTTTTTTTAAAGAATATTAGCCATGCCAATCAGGACTAATATTTTATTTGAACCGCCGACCTTTCGGAATTCAGTCCGCTCCTCAACCGTTGAGCTAATTGAGAGTCAATTTGAGCTATTGATGATTGATTCGAGGGTGGCAATCCAAAGAGACATCAGTGAATGTTCTACTGCACTCAGTTTGGGGAAGAAAGAAGAACGTTTGTAGATAGTCTGGGATGTGATTTTGGAACGGGAAGCAGAGGCATAATTCTGGAAACGAAAAGAAGTACCTGGCAAGAGGCGAGGCAATCCAAGAATATAGAAGGTGTAATGGAAAGGAAAAGGATGAAAGGGAGGCAGGGGCTGCGGCCATTAGTGGTAGGCCAACAATCACCATCATCATCATCATCATCATCATCATCATCATCATCATCATCATCATCATCATCATCATCATCATCATCATCATCATCATCATCATCAACCAATAGACTTCACTGCTGGACATATGTCTCTTGTATGAACTTCCACACACCACGGTCTTGCGCCGCCTGAATCCAGCGGCTCCCTGCGACTCGTCTGATGTCGTCCGTCCACCTAGTGGGGGGACTTCCAACACTGCGTCTTCCGGTGCGAGGTTGCCATTCCAGTACCTTGGGACCCCAACGTCTATTGGCTGTACGAACTATGGCCAACAATACGTTTACATTAATGCTTGGAGACAGCAAGGGGTTTTAGCCGGAAGTAAACCAGCATTATCCGAATTCGGATGTCCGTGAAGGTTTCCTCTCCTACAAAAAACCGGCCAAGTGCGAGTCAGACTCGCGCACTGAGGATTCCGTACTACAGTCGTATTTTATCGACATTTTGCACGATAAATCAAAAACTATTATGCCTAAAAATAAATAAAAATCTGTTTTAGAATGTACAAGTAAAGCCCTTTCATATGATACCCCACTTGGTATAGTAATCTTACTTTGAAAGTTCAAAATAGCAATATTTGAGGTACGGAACCCTAAAAAGGGGCTCTAGGGGGGAATATCCTGGCAAAGCGAGCTCGAGGATATAAGCTACTTCTAAAGAACTCGATACATGGGAAAGGAGTGTCCCTATATTTCAACACCGCGTCTAACGAACCACAGCGGCGCGCGGCGCGGCGGCGGCGGATAATCAAGCTAATTGTGAGGGAAGGGGGACAAACAAATTAGCCATTACCATGCTACATGCACCGGCTTTGTGGAATGTAGGGTAGTTAGTAATTAGATTACATTATGGTAATTTCATGCGTTTTAATTAATTAAAAACTTTCGATATATTATATGAATACAAGCTGATGCCCGCGACTTCGTCCGCGTGGAATTAGGTTTTTAAAAATCCCGTGGGAACTCTTTGATTTTCTGGGATAAAAGTAGTCTATGTCACTCTCCAGATCTTTATCTATACCCATGCAAAATATCATGTTAATCCGTTGCAAAGTTGCGACGTGATTGAAGGACAAACCAACAAACAAACACACTTTCGCATTTATAATAAGGGTACTGATTTGTAGACTGTAAATCACTACCCATATTATAAATGCGAAAGTGTGTTTGTTTGTTGGTTCATTGGGTTGTCCTTCAATCGCGCCGCAACAGAGCAACGGATCGACGCGTTTCTTTTTAAATAGTGATAGCGCGCAAACGAGCTGGCGGGTCACTACCGTCACTATAAAACGGAACCCTTATAGTATCATTTTGTTGTCTGTCTGTCTGTCAAGAAACCTACAGGGTACTTCCCGTTGACCTAGAATCATGAAATTTGGCAGGTAGGTAGGTCTCATAGCAGACATTGGGGGAAAAATCTGAAAACTGTGAATTTGTGGTTACATCACACACAAAAAAAAATTGTGGTCATGAACAAATATTGCTATTTTCAACGTTCGAAGTAAGATAACTATATCAAGTGGGGTATCATATGAAAGGGCTTCACTTGTGCATTCTAAAACAGATTTTTATTTATTTTTATGCATAATAGTTTTTGATTCATCGTACAAAAAGTCGAAAAAAATACGACTGCAGTACGGAACCCTCAGTGCGCGAATCTGACTCGCACTTGGCCGGTTTTTTATAGTGATTGTGGTGTAACATCTGTGTCCTTGGACTAAGTTGGCCCTTAATGGGCTTTTTATGAGATTGCTAGGTGGGCCGATTGACCTCGATGGTGGTCATTAATCATGCCAATATAACGGACACCATCGGGTAATGGCGATCAGAAATCCGAAAATACGCAACATCGGCGCCGGGCGTAAAGATAACCTCGTAAATATTTTAATGAATGTCGTAAAAGCTGTGATAGCCTAGTGGGTAGGACGTCCGCCTTCGAATCGGCGGTCGGGGGTTCGATCCCGGGCACGCACCTCCAACTTTTCGGAGTTATGTGTGTTTTAATTAATTAAATATCACTTGCTTTGACGGTGAAGGAAAACATCGTGAGGAAACCTGCATGCCTGAGAGTTCTCCATAATATTCTCAAAGGTGTGTGAAGTCTACCAATCCACACATGGCCAGCATGGTTGACTATGGCCAAAACCCTTCTCACTCTGACAGGAGACCAGTGCTCTGTAGTGACCCGGCAATGGGTTGATCGTGATAATGTCGTAAAAATAAGAAAACTGCCAATTAATGTTTTGGTGAGCAAAGTGAGGAACAAAAATGGAAGATACTAGCTTTTCGCTTCCCATCTTGAACCTGATTTGTCACCTCATTCCTTGATTAGATTGCCAGTTTAATCAGTTTTGGAAGTTGTAACTTTTCAGAAGGATGTAGGAGCTATTTAGGTAAGCTTGCCTTGCTAGGCTGTATCTTGCATTGTATTTGCATTGTCACCTATACCAAGTGAGATCAGTCTAACTCAGGTCTAACTTGGTATAAACTAAATAAATATAGACTTGCGCTTGACTGCAATGCCACATGATGGATGATAATGCAGCCCATGATAGTCACTTGCCTAGACGCTGCCTATTACACTCTTTCTTCTATCATCATCATCATAATCAACCCATCGCCGGCTCACTATAGAGCACGGGTCTCCTCTCAGAGTGAGAAGGGTGTTAGCCATAGTATACCATGATGGCCATGTGTGGATTGGTAGACTTCACACACCTTTGAGAACATTATGGAGAACTCTCAGCCATGCAGGTTTCCTCACTATGTTTTTCTTCACTGTTAAAGCAAGTGATATTTAATTTATTAAAACGCACATAACTCCGAAAAGTTAGAGGTGCATGCCTGGGATCGAACCGCCAACCTCCAATTAGAAGGAGCTTCCTTCTATTGAAGATATTAAATAACAAACATCGGGTCTTACGAAGAATCAGGCTATATCTAGTTGCCACCTTAAGTGTCTTAGAAAAGGCAAAGGCAAAACATGTCAGAGAAAGGTATTAAAGTTCAATGCGCTTAAGCGGTACTAGATAACTTTTATCACCAAGACAGCAAACATTGGATATTTTATTTGCCTAAAACAAATTGTATGAGACAATATTATAATTTATGTACTGTATAATGTATTGAACTTGTACCAAATAGCTATAAATACAGCAATACCTAAAAATTAATTTTGGTTTATAGTGCCATTTAATTTCACACCAAGTTTAGTTGAATGAATTCGCCATGGGTTGTATAGTTACGTAAGTGCAATTGCTGCCTTCACAGATATGTTTTATTTTAAGAGATGACTGAATTTACTAATAAAACACGTCATTATGTTTCAGAACAAAACAGGTTATGATAACACCAATAACAGCTTCACTTACCTAAGTCGTCCATGGTGATAGACTGCTCACAACACCAAGTATGAAACAAATTGTTACTTTTCGACTTATCTCACACCAAACAAACAATTAACGATGGATGCAAACTCCTTATATGCACTTAAAAACACCAAAATTAATATACGAAAATATTAACCAAATAAAGGCATATTTGCTAAGTTGGCACACCTGATTATATGTCAAGTGTGATGAAATGTCAATAAATCAATTTTTTTATTTATAACAATAATACGTTCAAGTTTGTAATCATGTGATAATTGATTTTTTTAAATTACTTATAAAAATAACACTAACTAAAAGACAATTATCAGTATAAATTAAGCTACTTTACAAAAATACCTACCTTACATTCCTTTCTTCATACCTGTAAAAGCAGGAATTCAGTCCTTTTAGTCCAGTTATAATGAATGCAGTTTTATTCTCAGATAAAAACCTTCAGAAAAAAAGTTGACAAGCACAAGCAGCAGGGCGATTGTCTAAAACCTCCATCAATCATTATTACAATCTCAATTGTTCTGATTGGCTGAATTTGTGCCATTCTTGTTGCAACAATGCATTGTAGCCAATAGTGAGCGAGCATTAACCAATCAGAGATGATTGCGATCGTGACATTGTAGCTGTCAAACAACCGCGGTAGGGCCGCCGACAGAAATAAATTGACAAGAGTTGGAATATTTGACATTGACACATGACAGTTTTACTAAAAAATTGTGCTACGCTTTCGAGTTTCGTATCGATTTACTTCAATAGTTTTGCAATTTTCCAAAATTAAAATTTCATTCCACTATGAGTACTGTAAATACAGGAGAGCAGCTAACATTGGCAAGAGACATAAAAAGAGCTATTGAGCTCCTCGAAAAACTGCAGCAAAGTGGCGAAGTCCCTGCTACGAAACTAGCTGCGTTACAGAAGGTATTGCAAAGTGACTTCTTAAACGCTGTTAGGGAGGTGTACGAGCATGTTTACGAGACCGTAGATATCCAGGGTTCTGCAGATATCCGTGCTTCGGCGACTGCTAAAGCAACGGTCGCTGCGTTCGCTGCCGCGGAAGGGCACGCACATCCTCGAGTGGTAGAGTTGCCTAAGACGGAAGAAGGACTCGGATTCAACGTAATGGGTGGTAAAGAACAGAATTCTCCTATCTATATTTCTAGAATAATCCCTGGTGGAGTCGCGGATCGTCACGGAGGTTTAAAACGTGGTGATCAGCTACTTTCCGTTAATGGTGTGTCTGTAGAAGGTGAGAATCACGAGAAGGCTGTGGAATTGTTGAAACAAGCTGTTGGGTCTGTCAAACTTGTGGTCCGATACACTCCTAAGGTGTTGGAGGAAATGGAGATGAGATTTGACAAGCAGAGGACTGCCAGGCGGCGTCCGAACTATAATTAAATTTATATGTACATAATATTATTACTCCACCTCAATGACATAACACAGAAATATTACATTCACATTATGTGGTTTATATATAATTTGTGTTTGGTGATGAGAAAAACAAATTAACATAACACATGAGAGTAAAAGAGATAGATAGGGCTCTACAATTAATGTGACCCCAAGTGTTATAGTTTTCTTCAACTTTCTAGTTAGTCTTCACTTTAGATAATATATGTGCAACCTATTTTTTAGGGTTCTTTACTGCAAAAAAAGGAAAAGGAACCCTTATAGGATCACTTTGTTGTCTGTCAAGAAAACGTATAGGGTTACGTTAAACTAGAATCATAAAATTTGGCAGGTAGGTAGGTCTTATAGCACAAGTAAAGGAAAAAAACTGAACTTGTGGTTACATTACAAAAAAAAAATGTGTTCATGAATAATTAATTAGCATTTTCGACATTCAAAGTAAGATTACTATACCAAGTGAGGTATCATATGAAAGGGAAAGATTCTAAAAAAGATTTATTTTTATTTTTATGCATAATAGTTTTTGATTTATTGTGTAAAATGTCTAAAAAGTGTGACAGTATGTGCAATGTGCATGAGACTGACTCGCACTTGGCTGGTTTTTTTACATATTTAATATCATTGCCACCCACTTTTACTTAATTGTACTTAATATATTTATGTGTAAAGTTTATTTTAATCTTAGTTAAGAGTTAAGAATTTATATGGTTTATAAACACCTACTTTATATTATAATAGGTAGTGATTATTTTAGTATTTACTTTATAAATGTGATGGAATTGTGTAAGTGTTGTACATTCATTTTAGTGTTAGAAGTAAGAAAAACATGAATTGTATTAATAATGCATGCTATGTAAATAAGAATCAAATATAATTAATAATTCCAGCACATGTAATTTACATAATATAATAATAATTGTATATTTAATATTGTACTGATTGAGTATTAAACCATTAAATATTGTACTAGGATATAGTTATTAGTATTCATTGTAGGAATCTAGATTTTATTGCTAATTAATTTTTGTTAGACTAGGAAAAAATAGACAGCCAAGGGGGCTGTCTATTTCTTGATGAACAAATAATGGTATATACTAAAGTTAAGCCTTATTATCTTTTAGATAAACATGCAATAGCAATAAATATCACTGCCACACGAACAGCTTTTACAATTACAGTCAAAATCTGTTATAACAACATTGAAGGGATCACAATTTATTATTAGGTCACAAAAGTCACTAGTTGTAATATCTAACCGGTGTTAAATCTTTAGGGCGGTTACACATTCATCCGATCCGAGTCTGTAAAAATACGTTCCTCTTTGTTTTGTATGGTAGCTATGACATATTATTATCTCATAGATATTTTTTATATCTTTATTTTCACAGATTCGGATCGGATGTGTGATCTCTCTTACACTAACAATAGCTGGTACTTATATTTTGATTATTACATATTTATTTATTTAACTTAAATACAAGAATGCGTTATTTACGAGTTTCCTACCCTCTGGCTGTATATACCTGTATTGCAGAAGGTAGTTCCTCAGGTATGCAAAAGTTTTCCAAAATCCAATAATATTTGTCGGCGAAAATAATGCATACGAAATATGACGCCTTTTTCATTAGATAAAATTTATTTGAATAGCAACAGAGTAGATATTGGACTGTCTCATTTTGAGGATTGTGGTACAAGTCTAGAGTAATGTTTTCTGTGACCAACCTCGTCGTCAGTCAGTCGTTCAATTGTTGATTTGTTTTCGGGAAAGCGTGTGCGCGTACTGATTGATAAGAAAACGACATGGTGGCCATCTACAACCTCATGTAATTTAATATAGATGAATTTCCAAAATGTGTAACCAATATGTCATGATGTCATTTTAAACAGTTTTGACTGTAGTTATCTTTACTATTCATCCTCACTTGTAATCTCATCAAACTTTTTCCCTTTATCTGACCACTTATGAATACCGAGTATGAATTTCTTGTTCATTATTCTGCCATCCTTTAACTTAAAAGTTGTTAGTTGCAGAAAAGATTTTAGAGTTATCAGCAAAACATTATGTGGGACCAAGGTTTTTAGTTTGGTCCTATGTAGCATACTTTTTTAGAAATATTAGTTTTTGAAAAGTATTTTTTTGCATTTAACAACCTTAAGTTAAAGGATGGCAGTATTGGTAAAGTATTAAATAAAAAGCTATAAACTTATAATGGTTTTTATTAATTTTAGACTTATTTTGTAGTACTTACTACTACTAAATAATAAATGGTATGAACCATGATTGATAACGGCTTCTCTTGACCACAACCCATGCAACTGAGCCGAAATATCGTTAATTTAAAATCGTAGTATGTAGCCGCTATTTACCTTATATTACATTCATTTTAATATTTACAATTACATAATATTTTACTAAACTTACTATACAAATACAAGGACATCCATAGTATCTTGCAGTTACTTTTGCTTGAGAACAGTAATAAATCAATACCTGTGGTAGCTTCTTTACCAACCTGGTCTGTTACCACTGACTATCAACTAGAACTTATAAGTCCAGCAAATTGCTAATGCGCGTAGCCGCCATTTTAGTGACGTTTGCACTAGACTGAAGTTTCGAGCTGATTGTATATTTTTATTTTGGCTGACGTCAAAATTACATCATTTCGAAGTTCGAAGACATGGAGACCGCAATAGCAATTTGCAGGACTTATATGACATGATATTAAATTGTTTACCATGAATCAAAACTACCAAAATTATAGTTGCTATCTTTTTTAGGTTTCTTAGTAGGGACTTCTTGATTTTTAGTAGTTTTGCTGGTAGCAGTCAACTCTTGCAGGTTGAGGTACTTGCCAACTCCATCTCTGAACACTTTGAGGGGTTGTTGGGGAGCTTTCTTAGGTTTGACTCCTGGCCCTTCAGCTTCAGCTTTCTTTTTTAGTTCTTCTGCTCTCTCTATAGCAAGCTGAAAATATTAATATTAAGGAGCATATTAAAAGTTATTCTCATTCTAAAATAGGTAAAAAAAATTGTCCTATTTAAGTTTATAGTAAAACTAATATTTCTTTATTCAATTTATAAATATTTCATGAATAGTTAGTCATCTATCTGATAGTAGTAATACCACAAAGTATAAAATAGTACCTTACAAGTTACCATAAAGATGTTTAAATAAATAGCGACTCTTGCTACGACGCAATAAAGTGCAATTCAGCTTGCACAGTATTGCAGCCTAAAATTTTAAAAATGCCTCTTTCTATCGCTTACAAACTCTTATCTCTTTATGACACTAGTTGATGGCTGCGACTTCGTCCATGTGGATTTAGGTTATTAAAAATCTAATGAGAATTTTTTTCTGGGATAAAAAGTAGCCTATATCACACTCCAGCACGCCTAACATGTGCAACACGAGAAAATTTTGTCTACGCATTTACTCGTCTGATTTCTATGAGGAAACACGAGATAATGCGTCGACAAAATTTTCTCGCGGGGCGCATGTTAGGCCCTCAGGTCTTCAACTGTATCCATGCAAAAAATCTCGTCAATCCATTGCTTCATTGCGACGTGATTGAAGGACAAACACACTTTTGCATTTCTAATATAGGTAGTGTTAAGGGGGCCGGGAGTCGCCGTATATCTTGGATCACGTGACCAAGTGAGCTAGTTTTTTTTCTAAATCAAAAATATTGAACCAACTTCACTTACTTGTTCTTCCGCCTCTGCAAACGGATCAACAAACACCTGAGCAACCTCTATAACTATGTCGTGAATTGGTCTGTCTTTATTGTCAACCTCAATCTGCTCCATGGCGCCCAACGTGTCGAGTCCGCCAACCAGTTTGCCAAATATCGTGTGCTTGCCATCCAGTTGCCTGCACGAACGGAATGTGACGAAACTGAAAATCGAAATAAACTTCTTTAAGAGTAACTTGAGAATAATTCTCATCTACGACTTCCGCGGTCGTATTAAAAATGGCCGCCAAACAGAACTGCTGTTTAAAAGTCACCCTTTTTGTTGTGGTGTTTAAAATCTATTCTTTACTCTCTTGTCTCTGCAGCTTCATTTTTATCGGATTCGAGAGTTTTAAGATTGTGTGTAAATCATAGATAGTATTATGTCTGTTAAATGATTGTGTAAAGCTTTATTTGCGCCAGAGGAAAGATCCAAAATTGCGGCCTAAAGGCTGTATGATACTATAGTAAATTAAAATGTAGCAAAATCGTCGGTAGGCTGTCGTACAATAATATTTCAATTCTACTGCACAATGTGGTTTCGGCATAAAATAAACTGCTGTATGCTGCTTTCCATTTGTAGCATGCCATATTCTCGTATTTTATGTTGTTGCTCCAGTGTAAAACAGTCTTTAAGTTTTATACATAGTTTTTGATTACATCAGAATTATTATAAATTGTGTAAATAAATAAAATAAATAATGTAACTTACAACTGTGAGCCATTAGTGTTGGGTCCAGAGTTGGCCATGGATAACACTCCCCGCCCAGTGTGGTGCAGGTTTGGTCGGATCTCATCCTCAAATGGTTTCTTCCATATTGACTCACCCCCCAAGCCCGTGCCTGTTGGATCACCGCCTTGGATCTACAAAATATACACTATTTTTTAAGATGCTGCAGTAAAACAGCTATCAACAATATTTATAGTTTCGTCTGGTCCGTTTGTTTGTTGGGGTGTCACAGCTATTTTAAAATTAAACTATATTATGCTGTTAACTTGAATTCAGCATAATTATAGAAACCAGTACACAGAGGCAAAAAATTTGATCTATCCCTCAAGTGATACTCTGTTGCATGTATTTTAAATTATACTAAAATATACCACTACTACTACTATTTCTTCTAACTAACTATAATTTCTTTTTATGTGCAACTAGCAACAATTTTCCTATGGGACTAAATTATATCTCGCGGTATCTACTTATAGAACAACTAGCTGATACCCGCGACTTCGTCCGCGCGGAATTAGGTTTTTAAAAATCCCGTGGGAACTCTTTGATTTTCCGGGATAAAAAGTAGCCTATGTCACTCTCCAGATCTTCATCTATACCCATGCAAAAAATCACGTCAATCCGTTGCACCGTTGCGACGTGATTGAAGGACAAACCAACAAACCATCAAACAAACACACTTTCGCATTTATAATAAGGGTACTGATATAAGATCTATTCCCACTAAATGAACAGACAACATCCAACGAGTCGTAGGGAGCCGCTAGATGGCATCGGCGCAAGACTGCGGCGTGTGGAATTCCCTATAAGAGACCTATGTCCAGCTGTGGACACCTATCAGTTGACGATGACGAAAACTGACCATAAAATTCCTGATAGACCTATGGAACTTGGTGCCATTGTAGTATCCGTTGAGGCAGAGCTTTATAAAGTTGTCGCAGGCCTTCGGCGTCACATCGCAGTACAGCTCTAAGTTCAGCTGACCGAAATTCGTTACCAGCCTTACATAGCCTGAAACCAAAAGTATAATATTAACTCATTCATCCTAATATCATTAATCCGGAGGAGATCCGTAGGAAAACCAGAGTAACCGACATCGCTCAACGGGTTGCGAAGCTGAAGTGGCAATGGGCAGGGCACATAGTTCGAAAAACCGATAGAGGTTGGGGTCCCAAGGTGCTGGAATGGCGACCTCGTACCGGAAGGCGCAGGGTTAGCAGATCCCCTCACTAGATAGACGGACGACATCAGGCGAGTCGTAGAGAGCCGCTGGATTCAGGCGGCGCAAGACCGTGGCGTGTCGAAGTCTACTAGAAATATGTCCAGCTGTGGATGACTATCGGTTGTTGATGATGATGATAATGATGAATATTATTATTGCAGAAGTGTATCCTCAATTGGTTTCTATAACTGTAATAAATTTTAACCTTACATCTCATATTATAGTTTATTTTAAAAATGGATGACACAAAGACAAAAAAAAAAAAAAAAAAAAAAAAAAAAAAACAGGACAAAACGCTGCGCGAGTGCGTTAGAATGACAGCTACAATGCCACGATTATTACAATTGAGATTGTAATAATGATTGATGCTGGTTTTACGAAATCGCCCCACTGGTTCCATGTTTTCCTACAGAATCCTACAAAAACTTAGTTTCACAGGAAAATACATTTAATCATGTGTATTTTCCGTATGTATTGCGTGTGGAAGTTCCTACAAGAGACCTATGTCCAGCTGTGGACGACTATCGGTTGTTGATGATGATGATGACAGGCAAATATAAATTCCATATGAACAAGGCATAAACCTTTTTTTAGGTTTAATCCATGTAAGTTCATACCTTTCTTCTTAACTCTCTCATATTTGACTTCATCTTCACATATGATAGCCGCCTCGTGTATGGTCTCCGGCACCATGGCAGTAGAAGTGAAACTAGCCGCCACCATGCCCGTTGAGTAGTGTGCTGCATTGAACTTGTCTGCTATCTGTGTACAAAACACTTTTAATACTTGTGCCATCCAATATTTAAACAGTAATTAACTGCAAATTTATTTATTTACTAGCTGATGCCCGCGACTTCGTTCGCGTGGATTTAGGTTTTTAAAAATCCTGTGGGAACTCTTAAATTTTCTCATGTCCTTCCCCGGGTTGCAAGCTACCGCTGTACCAAATTTCGTCAAAATCGGTTGAACGGTTGAGCCGTGAAAAGCTAGCAGACAGACAGACAGACACTTCCGCATTTATAATATTAGTATGGATTTTATAACTGCAAAATGTAGTTGTGGACATTTTCAAAAAATTAAAAATATATTTTTTAAAGTTTTTAGTTAGGTCCTATGTAGAATTCTTTTTCAGAAATATCAACTGTTTTTCTAAATTATCTTATTTTTGGTGATAACTCTTAAATTATTTTTTAGTTTTAGATATACCATTGCATACCACGCCGCGCAGCACAATTGAGCACAACGCCGTTTTTTTGTATTCAATTCGTTATCATAGCATATAGAGCAACACGCGCAGGTCCGGCACAGGTGCGGCCCGCCTGTGCAGACCTGCGTCGCGTATTCCTTGTACTGTGCTGCACGGCCTGCGCTTCTATATGCGCCTCTGTATACGCTTAAGCTTAAAGGTCCTTGATGAAGATGGCTTCAAAAGGAGTGTAGATGGTTTACAAACCTCTTTTTTAACTTCCTTAGCTTCAGGTGCTTTATATTCCTTTTCAAGCTCTTTAAGAATGTCTCTAGTTTCAGCTGACACTGTCTTTAGTCTTGCATGAGGATCTTTTCTTAGAGCTATTTCCTCTGAAAAGTTACATTTCAAATTTTTTGTTCTTTGTACAATTTTTAGGGTTACACAGTATTTCAAATGTAGTCTTCAATAAGAATAGTATCAACACTATAGGAATAACCTTGAATGGGAAGCTGGAAGAAATCTCTGTTAAGAGATAAGCATTTCCAATGTAACTAAATTTATTCCTACTATGTAACTACAATTTCGGTACATGAAAAATAAAAATAAATAAAATAAATAATGTAGCAGAGGATAAGGTCCATGTATTCATTTCTTAACACTGATGCCAGTGACTTTCTGGAACTCTTTTTTTCAGTATGAAAAGTAGCCTATGTCACTCTCCAGGTCTTAACTATACCCATGTAAAATATCACGTCGCATATATGTGATTGAAGGACAAACCAATAAACCAACAGCAAACACTCCACATAATAATAATGATATAGGTCTGTATAATAATGTCTCATTAACATCGAAATGACGTCATTTTGACGTCAGCCGAAATAAAAATATACCATCAGCTTGAAACTTCAGTCTAGTGCTGACGTCACTAAAATGGCGGCCACGCACATTAGCAATTTGCGGGACTTATAGTGATGGGTACTGATTTCATAAATAAAACATATATATTGCTACGTACCCTCAGTTTCCACTCTCAAATTATTCTTAATGTGATGGAACACAGAAATATTGAATTTCCCCAAGTTGTTTGGATCCTGTATGGTAATTATATCACTCCTCACAAACGGTGTATCATTAATAAGATCCTTCCAGTTCTTTCCTTTAATATTGAGTTGTTCGACAGCTTCATAGCAGTAGACATTGCCACTGGTGCGTATGGCCACAATGTGAGAGTTTTTTGTGAATGGTTTGAATAAGACAGGACAGTGGTAGTCTCCAGAAGCATTTTTGAAGAAGTTTAGCTTGATTACACTTTTGATATCTATTTTCTGAAAGCATAAGAAATAACAAAAATATTACAGTTTTTTTTTAAATTATCAAAATAGAGAATGTTTAACAAGTCCACTTTAGACACAGCAAAAAAAACCATGAAGGTTTAGATGATGTGGTTAAGACTTCCTATTCAGTGGATCCAGGGTTTGATCCCAGGTATGCACCTAAAACTTTTCAGAGTTATGTGCATTGTTTGTTTTGTTTTAATCAATTAATTACTATCATTTGCTTTAATTGTGAAGGAAAACTATGTAAAGAAGCCTGCATGCTTGAGTTTTCCATAATGTTCTCAAAGGTGTTTGAAGTCTGTCAAGGCCAGCATGGTGGCTTATGAATTATGACCTAAACACCCTAAGCCTGTATAGTATATCTAGTAGTATATCTGATAAGGAGTCCATGCAGACGGAGTTGCAGGTTGCGCGATTCCCTACGAGAGATATTTAAGGAAATAGGTATTCTTACAGTAGCTTCCCAATATATTTACAATAATATAATTTTTGTACGACAAAACATTCACAGTTACAAAAAAATCAGTGATCTCCATGATAGGCAAACTAGAAACAAAAATAAGCTCGCTACTCCTGCGCTCCGCCTGTGGAAAGTGCGAAAGTCATTTGTGGGAATGAGTGTAATATTTTATAATAAAATTCCACAAGCAATTTTAGACTTGCCTTTACACAAGTTTAAAAAATGTGTTAAAAGTATGCTCCTAAAAAAAGCATATTATACAGTCGCAGACTATGTAAACGATAAAAAAGCTTGGATTTGACTCGCTCCAGCAATGCACGGGGCTGCAATGGCTTGTATAGTACGGTATAATAACATTGTAAATTGAAAAATTAAAAAGAGCAACCGCCGAGTTTCTTGCTGGTTCTTCTCGGTAGGAACGGCATTCCGAACCAGTGGTAAATTAAACCTGACTATTCATAAGCACTTTTAAAAAGTTTACATGAATAAAAAAACATTCTATTCTATTCTATTCTAAAAAATAAGCTAGTAGCATATAAGTCTCGCAAGATAGAATTAGGATAACCTGGGTATGGGCAATATGGCAGGTTTATTTGTCCACATCTTTTGTTAGTAGGTTGGTAATCAGCCACAGCTGAAGCCTTCCACCTGAACAGAACTAATTGAGATATTATGTATTTCCAAATGACCTCTGCCAGGAATCCAACCCGACCCTTCCCTATTTTAAGAACACAACGCTGACCACTGCACCAGAAAGGTTGTCAATTGTCATGTAGGTTGAAGTATGTATTATGAACAGATAATATTATTATACTTACTTTTCCAGTAACGGGGTTGATTTTAAACTTCTTGACAAACTCAATCAAAGCTTGCAATTCAAACACATTCCCATCAGAGTCGCAATAGGGATCTTCAAATGGTTGTAAACATAAGCAACAATGATCATAGGGTAGTCTCTTAAACGACGTGTCTTCCTCAACCGCTGTTCCTGATCTCTTTCCACCGTATAACGTAGTCCATTCGGTGTAGGTAAGGTACCTGATTATGAAAATTAAGGTAAATCCATCCAATAAAGAGGTTTTTATTTGGTGAAGTCATTTTATATTATACTTACATTTTATCTTTCTGGTGCTGGCGTTTCCCCATTTTTATTGATAGTTATAAGCCTTTAAATAATACCTAATAAATTGTATTTGTTGAGTTTTTTTAAAGTGCCTGTATGTAATTCTTTTCTATGATTTTCTATTTCTATTTTCTATTCACTATTTTTAATAATAAAAGTTAAACCTGTATATTATAATACTCTTTGAGTTAAACTTTTAAAGTGACATTTCATGTTATTGCCATTTATTTTTTTTTTTTTTTTTTAAATTTATTTTACGGCCCTGGATAACACTCCTTTGAGGCCTTTCAAAAATTTACAAATTCTAAAATACAAAATTGCTTATAACTAAATATTATTCTAAAAATACAAAATTGCTTATAACTAATTAGTCTAACGTTTTTACACTTTATTTATAGTATTACTTATATAATTAAAAATAGACTTAAAATATGACGTTTTACACAACAAGTCCTTTACATGGCGGGGAAAATCAATTTTTTGTTTTTGTTCCATATTTATAGTGTTTAGATCACTGGCTAATATAAGTCTTTGTATGCCAAAAGCTGGACATTTGAGTATCATATGATTAACATCAGCCTCCTCATATTCACAATAGTTACATTTTTTACTGTTTAGTATTTTTATTTTATTCAGGTGTGTTGGCACCAGACAGTGACCAAATCTCAGTCTATTCATTAATGATGTAAATTTTCTAGATTCACACTTTGTTTTGAAATACCATGGTTGTATTGGTATTTCCTTTTGAATTTCCGCATACCATTTTCCTTTATTTTTATTAGTCACATCCCACACTTCACTCCACAATTTCTTTTGTCTTATTTTAATTGTATTGCATAAATCCGTAAATGGCACTTTGATGCTACTTGAACAGTCTTCATAAAAATTACTTCTTCTTGTAGCAGAATCAACCACTTCATTTCCTGTTATGCCTCTGTGGGAGGGTACCCAAACAAATTCTATATTAATTCCCCTTTGTTTTAAATTAAGTAGTACATTTTTAATTTGGAAAATAATATAAACTAATTTATAATTACTAAAATTAAAATTATTTATAGCTAAAAGAACACTTTTCGAGTCTGTTATTAAAACATAGTTATTCATTTTAAACATTAATTCTTCTTTGATATATTCCAATGCCTTGAACAGGGCAACGCATTCAGCAGTAAACACACTGCAGTCAGAGTTTAATTTATATGATCTACATTTTTTTAACTGTGAATCATAAAAAGCAGAACTTACAAAGTTCTCATTTTTAGAACCATCCGAATATATCCTATAATGATTTTTACAATTTTCTTCAATGAACAATAGGAAGTCTAAATTGGATTTAATATCAGTGATGTGTATTCTATTTTCGAGGTTTATTACATCATAGTGGCAATCATACATAGGCCAAACGTCATTCACATTTATCTTACTAGCAATACTATGCATATAAGTCATAATCATTGACATAGTAGGTCCTTTACCGGAAAGAAGTGCTTCCGCTGTAGGTTGTAGAGTTTCAATTGATGCTTCAGTAACTTTTAATAAATCCTGTGGAAGTAATAATTTGTTTACCAAGTTAGAGTTAGCGAATAGTTGCTTCAAACAAAACTTTTCAGCCAAATAAACACGTCTCACCGGCAAAGGAGGGATACATGTTTCTACTTCCATTGAATTAATAGGTGTAGACCGCATTGCTCCACTTATTATTCTCAAACCTATATTTTGAATGACATCCAATTTTTTCAACAACGATGGATTAGTTTGCATATACGCAAGACAACTATAATCAAAATGACTTCTAACCATACTATTGTACAACAAAGTCAAAACTTTGGGATCTGAACCCCAAAATGTACCAGCTAAACATCTAATAAGATTAATGCTTTTTAATGCATTTTTACAAATGTAGTTAATGTGAGCATCGAATTTTAGTTTTGTATCAAAAATTACTCCTAAGAACTTCTTATTTCTTACAATTGGAACATCTAAGTTATTATATTTAATGTTTACATCTACTGGTCCACCAAATACCATGCATGAACTTTTAGAGGTATTAATACTTAATTTTAAAGTGTTTTGGTAATAATTTTGCACCTGAGTCAATGCTGAATTAACATTATTTACAGCTATTTCTACATTTTTATTTACACTATATAATAACAAGTCATCTGCAAATTGTAAAATTTTTACATCCTTTGTTGTTACATATTTCTCAATTTGAGAGGTATATAAATTGTATAAAATTGGAGATAATGATGCACCTTGCATAAGGCCTTTACTTGTTGAGTTAGGTCCATGAAGTATATTATTATACTTAACATAAAACTTTCTGTTATTTAAAAAATTTGATAGCCATTTTAACATTTTTCCAGGAATGCCAATTTCATGAAGAGAAGTAATAATCTGGTTTAAATCAACATTGTCATAAGCACCTTCTATATCCAAAAATACACATACTGCAGCATCTTTTGATAACTTACAGCTTCTTAAATCCGATACAAATGATGTCAAACTCTCATTAGCACTTCTTCCTTTTCGGAAACCGTATTGGAATGTTGGTAATAATTTATTTTTTTCTGTAAAATAATCTAATCTCAGTTTCAGCATTTGTTCAAATAATTTTCCTATGCATGATGTTAGTGATATTGGTCTGTATGAATTACAATCAGATGAAGATTTATCAGGTTTTAAAATCGGTACTATACATTGGATCTTCCAACTCTCTGGAACACATTGATTATCCCATAGCCTATTAAATATATCAAGTAAAGCTAATTGACCTAATTTATGCAATTTTTTAATCATTATATATGGAATGTTATCTAAGCCGGGTGTAGAGTTTTTTCTTGATTTAAGTGCTATATTAAATTCTGCAAAAGTGAAAGGCTTTAAAAGTAACATATGCTTGTCAGAATCATTATTAAATTCGAAAACAGAGGTATTTAACGTTGTGTTATTGTTATCATGTTTAAATTTTGAAATAAAATCGGGAATCCATACATCATTTTTATGCTGTGGTGGGTTTTTAATACGTTTAAACATTTTCATATAATTCCATACTCGAGTAATAGGAGTATATCTATTGAATGTTGAACATAACTTGTACCAACTATTTTTCTTAGCATCCTTAATTATTAATTTTTTTTGTGCATCCAATTGTTTATAATTAATGTAATTTTCCATCAACCCATTTCTTTTATATAACTGTAAAGCTTCTCTCGAATTTTTAACAGCAACTTCACAGTTTTCATCCCACCAAGGAGCAGGAGTTTTAAAAAGTCTAGGACCTTCAATTTTTACATAAGGAACGAATTCTTTTCTAAGAGTATTTAAAACTTCACAGAACTTATCATACGACTGTGAAGGATCTATTTCATCAAAAGATATACCTTTAAAGTACTCCTCTGATTTTGCATAATATTTGGTCCAATCTGCTTTATGAAATAGAAATTTCTCTACTTTGTCATTGACAGAATATTTAGATGGAACTAGGCTTAATTTTGTAAAAGTTGGATAGTGGTAACTACCCAAAGGATCGTCACCTACTGACCATTCACATAGAGGTGCTAATACGGGACTCACCCCTGTCACATCAATAGCAGAGCTATTTGCATTAGGTCTTTGTACTGTAGTAGATACACCTGTGTTTAACAGGCATAGGTCATGTTCATCAAAAATTTCAAACAATGTTTTGCCTCTTGAATTTGTACAATTGCACCCAAAAGCAATATGATGCGCGTTAAAATCTCCTGAGACTATACAAGGTTTTGGTAAGCTAGCAATAATATTTTTAAGTTTATTAATTCTACAATAATTGTTATTTTTATTTTTAGGTGGACAATAAACACATAGAATCGACACGGAACCTATATTAGTTTCTAGAGAAATTGCTATGGACTGGACATCTTGATAAAATTGTGTTGGCAATATTTTATATTTTAATGTATTTTTTAATAAAATGCCTACTCCACCATGTTCATTATTTGCATTTTTTCCTACAAAATTATATCCTGAAAATCTAATAGGATTACTTGTATTTTTTTGCCAGGTCTCATTTAATAGCAAAATATCAATATTATGTTGTTCCAAAAATGTTTTAACCAAGGGTTCTTATTGTTAATACTTTGGATATTATGCTGCACAATAGTTAGGTGAGAATCCATTATATTTTACTTAAATGTTCTAAAAATGTTTCTTTGATTTGATTAGTAGTCTTAATATTATTAGAGTTCCCTATTGTAACCAAAGTGTTTACTATGGCTCCTAAAAGCTTAGAGTTATTTACAATATCATTGTGTGAAATTTCTGTCTTTGTCTGTGTAGTTTGCTTAGGCTGTGAGTATGTAGTTTGGTTTTTTTCATATGTCTGAGGGCTCTGAGGCTTTGGGAGTGGAGGGAAACTCGCACTACTTATTTGAACTACTTTTGAGTAGGTTTCTTTTTTGTTCCTCTCCATTCTCGCTGCCTTTACAGGACACGTTTTTGATATTGCAAGATGCGCACCCCCACAATTGCTGCACTTCAGTGTATCCGTCGTGCAGTCCTTGTAATGGTGCTCACCAGCGCACCGTGAGCATATTTGCTGATTTTTACAAATTTTCCCATAATGGTTAAATTTCATACATTTAAAACATTGCATCAAAGGAGGAACATAAGTGAAAACTTTGTATCTCCAGTTGTCCAAATAAATATACTGCGGTAGACTAGTACCGCTGAAAATTACACTGATAGTGGAGAGAGGAATTAGCTCCTCTCCCACTTTTTTCAAAAATCTCTTTACACCTATTACTTCACTTTCCGAGGAGAGTTTATTGAATAGTTCCTGATTGCTAGATTCTTTTGGAATAAACCTAACCACCCCTACCCTTTCCACAGAGGACGCCGGGATGAACGCTCGAAGTTTATAAACTGAAAGGCACTCGTGCTTCAAAAAGTCATTAGCCGCTGTCGCTTGTTTGAAGACAAGCATAATTTTAGTAGCGTTTATGCGCCTACTTTCACTTACACCTTTTACTTGTTTAAAATATTTGGATACCACTAGGGGGTTTTTGTTTCCTAGTTTGATATCTTCTGTGCTTTCTACGTATACAGGGAATTCTGAATTGGTACTAGTATCGCCGTACGCCCGGCGATACCCTGGTTTTATAAATGGTTTGTATTTTGCACCATCACTTTCAGAGGGTTTCTCCTTTTGCATTTTCTTCCTCTTTTTGCCCGCTGCTGGTTCCAAATCACAGCCGTCACTATCTGACGGCATTGTACCACAGTTTAACGAAAACTATTTACAAAATAATGTACTATTTACACTCAAAAACTATATTTTTAACAATTTTCAATTAAAAAGCGCACTTCGCGTTTCCCGCCAAAAACGCAAATCTATTGCCATTTAATTGACATTGATACACAGATATAAAATTCATAGTGCTAAACACAGAGTACTTTGTAAATATATGGTGCTAAAGGTGTGCTCAATAGTAGATAATCTATGGGTGTGCTGGCCACGGCTGGCTCCATCTGTGGCCCTACCGCGGTTGTTTGACAGCTACAATGTCGCGATCGCAATCATCTCTGATTGGTTAATGCTCGCTCACTATTGGCCACAATGCATTGTTGCTCATTGTTGCAACAAGAATCGCACAAATTCAGCCAATCAGAACAATTGAGATTGTAATAATGATTGATGCAGGTTTTAGACAATCGCCCCGCTGACTCACGGACCCTAAGCCCAAGACCATAACATTAATAAATGCATAGAGATAGTATACAAATAAATGCTACATTCTTGTCAAAGTCAGAAGTCATCCTACAAATTATTACGATTGATGCGAGGCAGGAAAGCGTTCCGCATCAGAAAGGCAACTAAAATTACGTTTTATAGAAAATCTAGCCATTTCATTCAGCTTGCATCTCAATATTATAATATTTTGTCACAATAGGTATATTAAAAATCACTTTCCATGTTCTTTTAGATCCGATTTTCGAGGTTGCGTGTTGGTTGCATGATAAATCGCAACGTTTGTGTCCAGCCTAACTGTTTTTGATTGATAATTTTTTTTTTTTAAATGGCAAGTTGCCGGTTTTTTAATTTTAAAAACATGTCGGAAAGTAGTTGTGCTTTGTGAATTTCCGAAAAAAACTGCAATCTTACTAGCAATATTATCATCAAAATAATAGGTACAAATTGTTAAAGATTAATTAAATATACGGTTTAGCTAGATTCTCTGCAATTTAACATATAGTTCTAACTAAAGAATCCTGTTTTACTAAACGTGTGTGCGTTTGTGACTTTCAGTAAATTTTGCTTGTGAGGGTGATGTACAAATGGACGAAATGTGGTAGCAGAGGATCGAGGCACTGAGATATTTTACGAAAACAACAATATCAAGTTTTGATTTTAATAAGGTATAAAACAGTTATGTAATATCTCGACTAATGGTAGAAATATTTGTCTACATAGATGGGAAAGTAACAGGCTGCCTATTTGCGCTTTGCAGTTCTTCGGAGCATCTAACACGGAGTTTCATTTATCATAACACAAATTGTACATATTCTGGATGTCTTCCTTAGTACAATCTGTTGATTGCATATTGGGATACTTGTTTAGAATCACAACTTGGTGAACTAAAAAAATTGTTTAGAATCGGATAACGCCAGCCCACAAGATGGCCGACTGTTATTCGTAAGGTATAAATACATTTTTTCCATTCAATATCTGTTTAAGTTATTATTTGATTATGTTAGCGAGTTTGTGCAAAGTTGTTTAGTCTATTTTTATTTAAATGCTGCTACATAGTGGTTTTTATGTAAATAGTGACGAAGTCTTTGTTCTTAAGATGTCATGATCAATTTCATAGAAATTATTTGCTTTTTTTTAATTTAACGATCTTTCTATAGTGTATTCCAATCAAAACAACTTGTTTTATTCGCCTGCTAAAGTTTTCATGAATCCTATAAAATTCACGCAAGCCCGTGTTTGCTGAGCAATGTGCCACAGCAAGCTATTTATTTTAGTTGTGTTTTCAAAAGGTGCTTAACCTTTGCCTATTGATTTTATTTTTTATTGAGTTGTATTCTGAGTTGCAAGGTTAATGCTTTGTTGTATAAAACAGCAATATCGGTCTCTGTAAAGTGTATTTTCCCCTAAAATATAATTTGGCTTATCATTGTGTTATTTTTTGAGTGCTCATCTTGAGATTACATAAATTATGACCTTTTTACACAACTAAAGGATATTGACAATTGTTATTATTGCTTACATCTCACTAATTTAATGGTATTACAGTAGACTGTGATCTCTTTATAGTGCAACTGTTCAAATCATAAATTGTTCTTCACTTTTCAGTCACATCACTCATGTCTCATCACATTAGCATTAGTGATGTAAAAGACATTCAATCTCATCTCATACGCTTTAGGTTACCCACAAAACTAATATTGCACCAAAAATTAATGTAGCATGTTATTCTTAGTTTAAAGAGATAGGCAATTCAAACATTAATGTTTAATATCATAAAAAAACAATGACTGATAAATGATATTATGTACCCACTTCTACCAAAGTTTCACATTAAATTCTTGAAATAAAGTAAATTTTAGTAATATAAATTAAAAAAATCAGGTGTTGTGGCATACCTGACAAAAGCAGAGTTGTACATTATCTCACTCACTCTTATAATGGAGTTTCATCATCACATACTTCATTGTTTGTTATTTTTAGGGTTCCGTACCTCAAAAGAAAAAACGGAACCCTTATAGGATCACTTTGTCTGTCTGTCTGTCAAGAAACCTACAGGCTACTTCCCGTTGACCTAGAATCATGAAATTTGGCAGGTAGGTAGAGCTTATAGCTGACATTTGGGGAAAAAATCTGAAAACGGTGAATTTAAGGTTAGATCACACAAAAAAAAATTAAATTGTGGTCATGAACTAATAATTAGTATTTTCAACTTTCGAAGTGAGTGACTATATCAAGTGGGGTATCATATGAAAGGTCTTCATCTGTCCATTCTAAAACAGATTTTTATTTATTTTTATGCATCATAGTTTTTGAATTATTGTGCAAAATGTCGAAAAAATGCGACTGTAGTACGGAACCCTCATTGCGCGAGCCTGACTCGCACTTGGCTGGTTTTTTTTATTTAGGTTCCATCTCTTAAGAACAAGACTCTGGAGTTTTGCTTCAGAAACTTTAATTTATGTAATATCACTTAACAATCACGTTCATGAGCTTTGTTCAGCTTATTAACAATTAGCTGTTAGGTTTAGTGCCTGCATGTTTATGTGATTCATTTTAGATAATGTCCGGTGCGTCTAGTTCAGGGAGCGGCACAGGACGAGGCAGGGGTGGAAACGTAGAAAACAAACCGGATACAAAAGAAAACAAACCAAATCCAAAAATGTCTAAAGCACTTGGGACGTCGGCTAAACGGATCCAGAAGGAGCTTGCGGAGATTACATTGGATCCTCCCCCAAATTGCAGTGCGGGGCCAAAGGGCGATAACCTCTATGAATGGGTGTCTACAATACTCGGCCCACCTGGTTCGGTGTATGAGGGTGGAGTATTCTTCTTAGACATACACTTTTCACCAGAATACCCTTTCAAACCTCCTAAGGTAATTCATTTTGTCATTTATTTGGTTAAACCTTATTGCCTCTTATAAAGGTTTATCTTAGTAGCCATTGAAACAGTCCCTGTGTTTTAACTGAGGCTCTGTTTCACAACCACCAAATAAACCATCTAGTGAATCAATTTGACAGATTCCCAGTACAAAAACTGCTAAAACATCAGACTTATTTGGCAGATGGTTGTTATTTATTTATTTTAATCACTTTATGACAGAATAGAATTATAGAGAATATAATAATTTTGTTTAAAACAAAGGGCAACCTTACCACAAAAGTAATCTCTTCAAAGCACCCGATACTTTAGAACTTTTATTATTTGAACCTAAAAAAATTCAGATTTTAATAAAAAGATTTTATGAGACTATCTACTGTTAAAAGTAAAATAAGTGGTAATTTATATTTTTGTATATTTCAGGTAACATTCCGAACTAGAATATACCACTGTAACATCAACAGCCAGGGTGTGATATGTCTGGATATACTCAAAGACAACTGGTCACCCGCGCTGACCATCTCAAAGGTCTTACTGTCTATATGCTCACTCTTGACTGATTGTAACCCAGGTAAATATCTTAGTTTTACATGCTTTAACTCTGGCACTTATATCCTAATGCAGTTTTAAAATATTAATTTTGAAAATTAAATCTATCATCATCATCATGATCAACCCATCACCGGCTCACTACAGAGCACGGGTCTCCTCTCAGAGTGAGAAGGGTTTTGGCCATAGTCTACCACACTGGCCATGTGCGGATTGGTAGACTTCACACACCTTTGAGAACGTTATGGAGAACTCTGCAGGTTTCCTCACGATGTTTTCCTTCACCGTTAAAGCAAGTGATATTTAATTAATTAAAATGCACATAGCTCCGAAAAGTTAGAGGTGCGTGCCCAGGATCGACCCCCCGACCTCTGATTAGAAGGCGGACGTCCTAACCACTAGGCTATCACAGCTATTAAATCTATACTTATGATAAACTAGCTTATGCCCACGACTTCGTCCGCGTGGATTACACAAATTTCGAACCCCTATTTCCCCTTAGGGGCTGAATTTTCAAAAGTCCTTTCTTAGCGGGCATCTATGTCATAATAGCTATTTGCGTGCCAAATTTTAGCCCAATCCGTTCAGTAGTTTGAGCTGTGTTGATAGATCGGTCAGTCAGTCACCTTTTCGTTTTATATATTTAGATAATATCTAAAAATATGAAATGCTCTCAATAGTACAATATCTAGAAGGAAAGACTACACATGGAACTTTAGAAAGAGATAACAGTTTTATAGAAAGTGTTGTCTCTGTTGTTGAGACTTCCGATGATAAATTGCAACCTTGAGTATCAAGATTCGAATGCAATAAATTCATTGAGATATTTGTAATTCCAGCGGACCCATTAGTGGGTAGCATCGCAACACAGTATCTCCAAAACAGGGAAGAGCACGATCGCATCGCGCGCCTCTGGACCAAGCGCTATGCGACATGATTGCTCTGCGCCCCGCCTATGTCATACTCAACACCATTCTGTTTCCAATCCATCCTGTTCACGTTAATGTAAGCTAACACTTGTATACTCCGGTTGAATCTATGCACTTTTGACTATGTTAATAGTTAATACATACACTACATTGTTATTATAGTTCACTCGCTTTCGTGATTGAGTATACAAATTGAGTTTTAATAAATATATTATAAACAAGTTCCTAAAATTTTCAATATTTTTTTGGTCAATTCTTTTTGAGTTAACATAATATTAATTACAAGTATTTCAGCTTGTTATTTCTAGTGATAACATAACAAAATTTTTGCTGATAGAATATAAATGTTATGCATAAAATACACATACAAAAGTTAACTTTCAATTATTGTGTCCAAAAACCCAGAGTACGAAGAGCCATAGAGAAGAAAGGAAGACAGAAGTGGACATTTTTAAGAATTACGTAACCCAATCGCGATGTGCCGACATTTCGGCTTTGGACTAAAACATCATACTAAATTGAGGAGAAACTCAACAATGTTTCTAATTTTTTTTACTAGTATACAAAGTTTCTGTCAGTTGTAAAATAATACCATTTAAAATGTAGTCAAAAGTGCATACTTTTCACCAGGCTTGTCGATATTTAGTTGCAATTAATGTGAATTTCTTTAATGCTTGAAGAACAACTATTATAATTTAGGCGATGTTTTTTTAGTTCTAAAATTTTTCTGTTGATGTTTCTCGCTGTTATAGAAACGCGGCGATAGGTTATTGTAAGGCGGGTCCAAACCCTATGATATAATATGTTATAAAGTTATATAACAGAACGGAGCCGATTGATAGTTGTAGTCATGTTATATAACATTTTTATATTGCACTGCTATTGAAGTCTGGACAGACAAAGTTATATGTAACAATGTTATATAACAATGTCAACCTGTGTATGTGTTATGCAACAAAAGATTTATAACATGTTACTTAATCAGGACTCGCCCTAATATTAAACATTTATCAACGTAGGCTAAAAGTGATTGAGTCAATTTTTGCCACAATAATACTTAATTGTTGTGTTGATCTCAAACACTGAAATGTGCTGGTACTAAACTTTTAGGTGTTCCTAAATAAACGAAATTTTAGTTAAGTGCATCTTTTTTTTCTTATTTAGTTAAATAAACTTTGTTTTTAGGGTTCCGTAGCCAAATGGCAAAAAACTGAACCCTAATGGATGCGTCATGTCTGTCTGTCTGTCCGTCCGTATGTCACAGCCACTTTTTTCCGAAACTAAGAACTATACTATTAAAACTTGGTAAGTAGATGTATTCTGTGAACCGCATTAAGATTTTCACACAAAAATAGAAAAAAAAAAACAGTAAATTTTGGGGGTTCCTCATACTTAGAACTGAAACTCCTCAGAATGATATTGAGGTTTCTAATATTTTTTTTTTCTAAACTGAATAGTTTCCGTGAGAGACTTCCAAAGTGGTAAAGAAAATACTAAATCCTTAATAGATTAGAATGAAAGAGGTGTACATAACTTGATTTTGGTTTATTTTAGTAATACCCAAAACTGTATCACTATTTAGATATCATTCGTAATTCAAAAATTATAGTATGGCCATTGAGTGATCTGTTTTTGACAGTTATTTTAATAATATCTATGGATTATTAATAACATACAAATTAATAGTCCATTTGCAAAGATATAAAGCTGAATATCAAACTGATACTGATTTTATTAACTAGTCGAAATTAATACATAATCCTATCTGTGTCGATAAATTACTTACAAAATTGTTATTTGTAAAAAAAAAAATGTTCTTTTTTGACAAATAACAATATTGCTAAGTAACTTGTCGACAGATTGATTATTATTAATTTTGGATGTTAAACAACATTAATTTTACCTGTCAAAAATAAGTTCATCAATTAGTCTTACTGTATAAGCATCTATAGCAGGGTGTATTGCATTGCTTGTGATTGGTTCGTTTAGAGATGTGATCTTGATGGTTAGTTATATAAGAATATTATTGAATAAATTCGACTGCCAATAATAAGTCTCTCAATTTATTACTACACAACTTGATTAGCGATTAATTGTTTATGTCCAATGAATTAGTTGACAAGCAAGACAAAAAGAAGTTGTTAAGAAAGGTTCATGAAAAAACCTTCAATGACAGCAAAATAATAAATTCACTGAATTGATGATTTTAGGCTTATTTCGTGGTTGTTATATTACAATGTAAATAACAGGCACATAAAGTTTGCGACAGGTCGAGATGGCAATCGGGGTGGGGTCGCCCTGCACACCCGCTCAGCCCCCGCGGCTAATCCGGTGCGGGATAGTGCGGGTGATTGCCATCTCGACCTGTCGCATACTATACCACGATTAATACGATGATTTTGAACTATCGATATGTCGATATATCGAGTCACGACGGGATTGCATTCTTAATCGTGGTACCTACCCGTCATGTACATTATAATAAATTCACTGAAATTTCTACGTTATTTTGTTACGGTAAGGTATAATTTCAATTATACAACAAATGTGCGTGTCTTGCTCGTGTATGGTGTTACAAACCCTTATCCAGTCAAAACTACTTTTGACTTTAAAGCTTGGTATAGTTTAGCTAAGTCAATGTTTGTATCCAAGAGAAGTATTGCATTACCAACATTTCTCAGTACAAAGGAATTTTTCGAATTTGAATTTTAACCTTTGGTTAATAATATTAAACAATATATCTTGAAAATGGTTGACGCAAGCTATTACAAAAAATTGCAAGTCAATGTTGGGTCTTTGAAATATTTATGTAACACAATTTTTTTTATTAAGCCACTCATGTTAAATTGTTTATTTAGTAAAATCTTAATAATAATAATAATTGGTTCATGCAATGTTGTATATACTATTATATTGAAGGCACATTGGTGGAGAGAGGAAGTGAAGCGATGCATCTTTTCTACAATATTCCATAGTGTATTGAACTTTATCTCCGCTACACAATCTATAAAGTGTGATTCTATAATCTTAATTCGATAATCTTTTTCACATGAATAATAGAAACGTTATGTAGTAGAGATATACAGTATGTTTTTTTTAATTGGGAAAGTATAGGCAAATCCAAAACTACAGGGGATACGGGGAAACTCTAAGAACTACTAAGTCTTCTTTTGTGAAAACAATTTTGGCATAAGTTGTCCATTAAAATAAAGGAAATTGGCTAAATTTTTCATGTTCAAGCTCAGTTTCATGTACCTAAGTATCATTTCATTATATATGAAGAAAAAAAATGAACTTGTGCATTGAAATATTTTATTTAGAAAAGATGCTGTGACTCTGCGCCAGTAAAGTTTAGGTAAAGTTTGTGTTTATAACATTATTTAGTTAATTTTACCAAACAATTTTCATCTCTGATTTCAATAGATTTTCTAATACAAATCAATGAACTTCAAAAGCAGTGGTTGGCCTGAATAATGACAACAAACAAATTTTATACTAGTTTCCACATGTATAAAGGTAGGGGTTTCTTGGTAGACTATGGCCAAACCCTTCTCATTCTGAGAGGAGACAGTGCTCTGTGCTCAGTAGTGAACCGGCGATGTTGATGATGATGAATGTGTTGTGTACCAAACAACCCGTCAAACAATATTTCAACAGTATTCGTGTGTACCTTTATGATTCTTACTAGCTGATGCCCGCGACTTCGTCCGCGTGGAATTAGGGTTTTGAACAATCCCGTGGGAACTCTTTTGATTTTCCGGGATAAAAAGTAGCCTATGTCACTCTCCATCTTCTTTATCTATACCCATGGAAAAAATCACGCCAATCCGTTGCACCGTTGCGGCGTTATTGAAGGACAAACCAACAAACAAACACTTTCGCATTATCTAAATAAATAAAAGGAAAAGGTGACTGACTGACTGATCTATCAACGCACAGCTCAAACTACTGGACAGATCGGGCTGAAATTTGGCATGCAAATAGCTATTATGACGTATCATCCGCATCCGCATCCGCTAAGAAAGGATTTTTGAAAATTCAACCTCTAAGGGGGTGCAATAGGGGTTTGACATTTGTGTAGTCCACGCGGACGAAGTCGCGAGCATAAGCTAGTTTATAATAAGAGTACTGATGCACCAAGGAACCCGTATCTTGAAGGTTCTAGTCGTTTATGGAATGCCATGTTATGTATGTGAATACTAAACCCAGGCAAAGAAAAACGGAATTCAACTCAATATCTGGTACTTCTAAAGTCTTAACAGTTATAACAACGATTGAAACCACAAATTTTGTGTTACTAAGCTGTCGAATTTGTGATTTAGTTAATGTTTTGGTCCATATTTAGATAGTGTAATTAATTATTAAAAATTTCTAAAAAAGAACTGCATATTTTAAAATATGTAAAACTACTGTAAAATTCAATTTTATTTTTTTGTATATTAAGGCTGATTTTTCATTGGTCGATATGAAAAATTCCCAGCTATCACCGAACACCTTTAGGAATGCAATTGCTAAGGCTATTCGCACACGGGCGATTAATTGACCAGCAGTCAAATAACCGTCTCCATTCATCATACGAAATTGTATTAGGCCCCGCTCACTTTGCATACGTTTTGTTAGGGAATTCGGTCGGTACAAAAAGGCATGAACGATCCTGATCTTTGAAGTAATATGGGAGTGCTTTCACTGGATGTTAGTAAATCAAACGTATGACTAACTCGCATTCCCATAGTACTTGAAGAATCGAGATCGTTCGTACCTTTTCGTACGTGTTCGCACGACCGGATTTCAAATGTAAAATGCATGCACAAGCGGCAATTTTATATGATAAATCGTGGCGGCTCTTTGAGACCAGCCTGTCAATTAGTTGTGCGTGCGTGCATAACCATACAATAATTCGACTGTAAACTGGCAACATGTCCTATCTCAAATTTTTGGCGAGCTCACTTTATGCTATTTCATATGCTGCAGTGTCGCAGTTCAAGACAGTTATCTAGTTTGGAACAAAAATTAAAAAAAAAATTATACACTAACGAAGCTTCACCTAAAGTCCTTTTCATGAAAGAAGCCGCGGTGATTTTTGGAACTATGATGTCGGCGGACTATGTTGGCGGTGATTGTCGGCCATGTTGTCGTTCGTCGATGTTATCAAGTTCGTTTGTTGTGGTAGATTTTTGTGAGTTTTTAACTAGCTTAGTGCATTTTAAAGATTGTTTACAATGCCATTATGTCACGCGATTACAGCGCTGTGTCTGGGGGAATTCTTTCATGAAAAGGACTTTACAAGTTTTTTCCTTCATCCTAAAAAGTTGTTAAAATTGAGATAGTACTGGTTGCCAGTCGATTTAATATCAACCAGTGGCAATTTCGTAATGTAGAATATTTTCGCCAAGTATAGTATTTTATATTATAAAACTTATTTATTTTTATAGTGCTTGTGAAATGTGAATTGACTCTTCTTCGATTGCAGTGATTTGATTTAGTATCGAGTGACTTGACAATATTCATCAAATCGAAATAGCAGTGATCTGGGTAAAGTACGTTATTTACGAAATTGACATATCAAAGTGCATCGGTTCATAATAAATTGTCAATCTGTTGGTGATGCGGAGTTTGTGTACTGCGCGATACACGTGCCACACCTCACTCGGCACTAGTGGCTTCCGCTCTGACTTAAGCATGTTATACACACAACGCGTGACGGAACGAGTCCAACGCGGCTGTTCGCGTTTATACTGCGACGTGGTCGTTGGTGCGTCGTCGTGAGATGACGTCCCAACGTAATATAAGATTTTACATCCCGCCAATGTTAAAAGAAATCCAGCGTTGAAATACTATAAAGTCAAAGTACCTTGACTGCATTACTTTAATCCTCAAGTTCGTCCATTTCTAGCCAGCAGCGTTCAAGCGGAAACCTTACGAAAAAGATCTTTAGGTCCATTTTTAAATACTATGAATGTTCGTGATATGTAAAATCTCATATTAATCCTACAGTTTCTTTTATTACAAATCGTATTTTGACTCGTGCCAAAAAAGAAACTAATCGAAACGTAGCGGCGCTAATCGCTCCATTTCGTTCCCACACTATACACAGGTATAGTGTGTAAGTAAAATATAATGATTACGCCACCATTTTAGATTCGTTTCGTTATTGACATGAGTTTAAACGCGCGCGTTTAGTGTGACAAACCGCAGTTTCCGTCCCGCGTTATGTTTGTTTCAGCCTTTACCTACTCGTCTTTTTAAAATATTCCGTTTAGGGTGTAAACAGTTATTAGAGCGTAAGTTATTTTATTGTTTAGGTATTGTATAATGTATGTCTTAATCCTAGTTATTAAAGTATAAAAACTTAGCTGTGTAATATTAGTGTATGTCGCGCGTATATGGATGTTTTGGTGATGCCAATGTAAGAAAATAGAAATTAAATAATATCGTCGGACGTGAAACTGGTGCTGTGAGATTCAAATGCTTGCGACATACAATGTGAATTATGAAAGAGTATGAATACCGCATCTCGGCCCTGTTCTCTGTGGTATTCGAATCGGATCAGACGTTGAACAAACTTGTAACCTACAAATTTTGTGAAGTGTCAATTTGAATGCCACAGTGTATAAAGGCCCCGTATTCGTGACTGGGATATATTTTGTGGATGTGATTTTTTAATTATTTTATACTGTGACTCGAAATGTGTTGCTTGCAAGACAACAGCTGTATTGTGACTCAACGCGACTGATGTTCCTCTTAACTCGATGTTCATAAAGTGAACCCTTGTAATCATCCTTTGTTAAAATTTATATCATGGTATAAAATAGGAAAATAAAAATGTGTGTATCTAGAACACCAACTGCTGTTTTATTTATTGCAGACCATTATTATTAGGTACTAGCTGACTTGGCGAACTTTGTACCGCCTAACAGTCGATTCTCTATTTTTTTTTTACTTACAATTTTTTAAATTTTTCTCCGTAAGAACCATCCCCCTACTTCAAGGAATATTATAAAAAAAGAATTAGCGAAATCGGTTCAGCTGTTCTAGAGATTTACGCTTAGCAACACATTCAGCGATTCATTTTTATATGTAGAAGATTGGTTCTCTTGTCGATTGACCATACGTTCGTTCAGTCGAAGGCCAAAACTCGTTTAGCATCTTGATGGAATTCACTTGCACTGCACAGCAGTTGTTCGCACATGTGTGGTGTTTTTATAGAAGAAGGTCACAAGTACGGCTGCTTTTACATGTAATCGTTTTGCGGGATTGCTAGGTAAGATTCGAAAATTACCAGACCGATTTTATCAAAGCCAGTGAACTCTGAAGCTGATGCCGTAAAGATAAAAGGATTATCATATTTAGCGTGTGTGAGATTGCATCAGTAGGGCGACAGTAATACGGGTCGTCTAATCTCTTATTAACTGGATAAGCAAAGAAAAACACGGTTTCACCATAATATACAGATTTATTAGAAATGTAAATATAAATACTACAAGAAACACTTCGTAAAATACTAATACCATAAAATCGTAGTTTGATAGGTTGCCGCATACATACCAAGCTTAAAGGTCGTCACCTATTGACTTGCACATCATAAGCACTGTACGTAAGTTTTATTTTGAGTGAGAGCAGAAAGTTCGAAATATTAATTTTTTAAGAAAGAAAATGGCCCGATATGTATGCGGCAAATACAGTTGACAAAAATCTCTTCTCTATAAATAATTTAATTAATGACAATTTTTACGCTCACTTTTAATTTTTAGCACTTCACAACGTATCAAGGTAATACGGAGACAAACGTGCACCATTCTATATAAATAGACGATTATAAATAGCTACATATTATATATTCGACAAAATATCCTAAACTCTATAAATTATTTCAATAAGAAAAGTGCAAATTGTGATAAATGATTTTGGCATCTAAGTAACCATTCTATTCGAAAAATCAGTCTTCTAGGCTGAGCACACCTCATTTTTGTGATCTGTAAATTGTGTCTTCTCGCTTTTACAAGTGTTGCCAACTTTCCGGATTTTATTTTGTAAATCTACGCCCGCAATGGTCACACTCCCCGCACCGTTCAAGCACATTAAAGCTCTTCAATTATTGAACGTGTGCTTAGAGTATATTATGCGGAAAAAGCTGGCCCCGCCTGCAATTCATTACTTTCTTGTCCTTTACAAATTTTGTATTTAAAGAGTACGACTTAGTAAGTATGAATGTTGCTAAATGCTTGGGCGGTGCGGTCGTTGGTAAGTGAGTAACGACCTTAAGTTGGATAGTTTTGGTTGTTCTAAAGAAATCCGGGCGGTTGGCAATAATACCTCGCACTGGATGTACTATGAGTGAAATCTATATAATGAGAAAATCTATAATGTAGCAATTACGAGAATAATAATGAATCTGTGGTGTGAGAAATATACTACCTATATTTATTATTATTTAAAAATATCATTAAATTATCATTTAAATGGACGAAATAAAAATAAATTCGAATATGGATGAGGATCTATCGTAAAAAAATAACAAAATATAGTAAATATCGACTTTAACTTAAAAAAATATACTTACGAGCAAAACATCGACAGCTGAGAATATTAATTCAATATCATTTCTGTATCGCAGAACTAAAACTTGAATGAAATTTTTGCTATGATTATAAAAACTACCAAGTTTTAGCTTTAAAAATCGTAACACGATCCTTGTCGTGTTATTCACACTTTGGAATTTGAGTCGATATTTTGGCTCGTGAGTGTACGACGTAATAAATCGTACTTATGCTAAATTAAACAGATGTAATAATTATAAATGGTTAGACGAGTTTAAACGGTTTCGTATTGGCTGCGGATAGAGCGAGCGAGACAGCATGCAAATATGACACCGAGAAGCTGAAACAAAAAAACAAATGTTGATCAGAGGTTTATTTTGTAAGTGCAGAAAGTTCTAAGTATCAGATTTTTAAGAAAGAAATAAGAATAAACAAGGTAGGTCTGTATGTAGCAAATACCTACAGTTGATAAATTGATTGATACCGTTTCCCTAGCGTTTATGTTCCTATGTAAATTTGAAGAATAAATAAATTATTATTAACTCCCGCTAGAAACGTTTCTTTCGTTTCTCGTTCAAGCTAAAGGATACTACAGAGAATTTGCGCTAGTTACCTGAACAAAGGCAAAGCCCAGTCCGACTCCACCAAGTGACAGAGACTCAAGTTGGCAAGGATTTCTCCCAAACAACCCTTCTGGTGCAAACTCCCGCTAGAAACGTTTCAGCTAAAGAGTAAACTGCAGAAAATTCGCCTCGTTACCTGAACAAAGGCGATGCCCAGTCCAATTCCGCCAAGAAGCAGCGACAATGGCTTCAAAATGGCGACGATTTCGCCCAAACATCCCTTCTGGTGCAGCGTGGGCGAGGTGGCGGTGCAACTAGCGATGGTATTGTTGGCGATCACCTCCCGCCCGGCGCAACACGAGTCGGGAATGGGCAGCGTGTTGTTCTTCCAGTCTTCAGGGCCGGTGATGCCGCAGCATTGCATCTGTAGGGTTTATAAAATATTTTTTAGAACTACCCTCAAAATTGGTTAAAAATTATACGCAATCGTCAATAGTGTAAGTTAATAAATATATTATAAGAAATATGAAAGGAACAGTTATGGTTCAAATCATAATTATAGAAAGACCGAGCGCATCACAAGAGGCGTGACAAGTGGTGGCGTGCCGAATGGCGACTATTGCCTATTGCAAGTTTATCGAAAACATACATAAATATATATGGTACCTATCTTGCGCTTGGGACCCATGCGCCCGCGACAATACATCGCCGGTAGCTCGCAATGCCGGCAAGTGGGGGCTATACTCACTTCAGTTTGTACCATGTCGAAGTTCTTTCGAATCATGGGGTCGTCACCGTAGTGCTTGAGCGACTCGTTTAGCGAGCGCATCAAGGACGTCTCCAGGTCCTGGTGCTTCATGTAGCCCGCGATGCCGACGGCCAGCTCCGCGATGAAGATCAGCAGAAGGAACACCGAGAACTGAAATAGAAACATTTCTAGAGTCAGAACTAGAGTTACTGACATAGCTCAGCGGGTTGCGAAGCTGTAGTGGCAATGGGTAGGGCACATAGTTCTAAAAAGCGATAGACGTAGCCGAGGAGCTGGAACAGCGACCTCGCACCGAAAAGCTCATTGGTAGATCCCCACTAGGTAAGAGACGAGATGAAATGAATCACACAAAGCCGCTGGATTCAAGCGGTGGGAGACCGTGGCGTGTGGAAGCCCCTACAAGAGACCTATGTCCAGCAGTAGACGTCTACCAGTTGAAGAAGATGATGATGATAACTTGAGAAGGCAAAAACAAATAGACATCTTCTAGGCAAGCTTCAACTTACACTTCATCATTGCTTTTCATCAATATTCAAGCATGATTGCCGTCGAATACATGCCTATAAAAACTGAAGTAATATATACTAGGTATATACATTTATACAAAACGAAAAAGTGACTGACTATCAACGCACAGCTCAAACTACTGGACGAATCGGGCTGTAATTTGGCATGCAGATTTCTATTGTGACGTAGACATCGCTAAAAAAAGATTTTTGAAAATTCAACCCCTAGAGGTTTGAAATTTGTGTAGTACACGCGGACGAAGTCACGGGAATGTGGGCGATTCTAGAATTTCCAACAGAAGCCATTTCCTGACCAAATTATTTTAGTTAGGGAGGTGACGATTCTTAACCGACTTCCAAAAAGGAGGTGGTTCTAAACTCGGCCCGTTTTTAATTGGCAAATCTGACATCAATATTAAGGTGACGCAGGACGCTCGACCGAAATTGGCAGCGCACGTGGGTAACGTGTTTGCTTTTCACTTGACATTGTATGAGAAAGTTGAGAGGCACGATGATTATCACTGCAATCAAGCGCGCGAAAAAGGTTTAGGAAAAGTATTTTTGAGAAAAAACTACTGAATTTATGTTTGCAAAGTAAATTTATTTCAACTAATGAATAAATAAACTACGTCTAATGATAAATTGTTTTAGAATTTTCATATCCCTAATCTTATTTATTTACGCCCAAAGTTGTCATAAATTTAGTGTTAAAATAGGAATCTTTTGAGGCTCGTAACTTTTAAATCAATATTTTTTTCAATGTTTTAGATATCATTGAACCTAGATAATGACGAGATAAATCAATATAATTCTTAGTATTGTGCGTACGATATCGAATATTGTTGTATTTTCCCTCCTACGTTTGTATGGAGAAAGCACCGAACTGAGTCCCCTTAAACACTGAAAGTCGTCGACATCGATATTGCCATAACAAGTGGTCGGGTGTAGTTTATTAACATAATACCAGTTGTTGCTCTGGATGTTACGCAATAATTAACGCGTTGGGCAAGTTTTACTTACAAGTAATCACATTATCATAACGTTAAAATTGTGGCGATTGTTAACAATGATCATCTTCATGATTAACCCATCGCCGGCTCACTACAGAGCACGGGTCTCTTCTCAAAGTGAGAAGGGTTTTGGCCGAAGTCTATCACGCTGGCCATCATGTGCGGATTGGCAGACTTCACACACCTTTGAGAACATTATGGAGAAGTCTCCGGCATGCAGGTTGCCTCACGATGTTTGCCTTCACCGTCAAAGCAAGTGATACATACATTCAAAGCGACAAAATCATGGACGACTGTCAGTTTAAACGTTTAGTAGATTTTTTTATCAGATAAGATGATGGGGCGGAGAATTATCCAGGTAGGTGTCATGCAAATATCAGTCATGACTCATGCAATAGTAATTACTTATTACAATTATTAGAGGTTACAGTTAAATTTACACTTTAATCATAATAATTAAAGCTAATTTATTATCTACTTCACTGAAGATATTAAAATATCATTTGCATAAACCAGAGCGTTAAAATGTACCTTTGTACCACTTGGGGATTTAACATTGAGTCAATGAATGCTATGAAATGAATCATATCGGATTGATGACGAGGCATGACCGACAACGGTTTACCTACTTTTACGAACAAAACACTTTTTCCTTGTGCAATAAATGACTACACTAGTAATTAGTAATTTAAAAAATTATTAATAAATAAAGAATTTGGAGCAACATCCGCTTGCAAACTAAGGTACCTACTGTAGGTACATAATATCGCACCCCTAGGTCAAAACTAGTTAACGCAAAATACCAGAAACTAAGAAAACCCATTTTTTAGGGTTCCGTACCGCAAAAGGAAAAACGGAACCCTTATAAGATCACTTTGTTGTCTGTCTGTCTGTCCGTCTGTCTGTCAAGAAACCTACAGGGTACTTCCCGTTGACCTAGAATCATGAAATTGGCAGGTAGGTAGATCTTATAGCTGACATTTGGAGAAAAATCTGAAAACCGTGAATTTAGGGGTTAGATCACACAAAAAATATTAAATTGTGGTCATGAACTAATAATTAGTATTTTCAACTTTCGAAGTGAGTGACTATATCAAGTGGGGTATCATATGAAAGGTCTTCACCTGTACATTCTAAAACAGATTTTTATTTATTTTTATGCATCATAGTTTTTGAATTATCGTGCAAAATGTCGAAAAAATACGACTGTAGTACGGAACCCTCATTGCGCGAGCCTGACTCGCACTTGGCCGGTTTTTATAATCTACAGAAGGTATAAAATTTAAAAAAATATATATATATAAACCGACTTCAATAAAAATTAAAATATAATTTAATTTATTACCGAATATATTATGTATACAATAGTAAATGCAATTCTATAATAATATTTTTGGAGTCGGTGCCAATGAGGTGTCACTGTGGTCTGTGGTGTCTCAGTAAGTCAGTGGTATAGGTTTTTAACTATAGGTATGTGGGTAGTTGGGTAGGCCTAAATGTTCAGTTTTTATGATTATGATAAAAACTAGTTAGATAATAATTATAATATGGGTACAGTACATGCTTACACGACATAAAAGACAAACTATATGTCCAAGGTTGAAATTATTCTATATCAATTATGTTTGTAATACGTAACTTACGTATTACAAACATAATTGATATAACCAGTGCATGTAAGTTGTAATAACAACATGCATATCTGTACGTGCCTACTGAAAATGTAACATTCTTGTGGACTTTAGGTTGATGTAGATATTGAGATGTCTGGTAAAGTAGATTCGTACTAGTATGTCATAGATTACTAGTACAACACAAATAACGAACAACGCGTCATTTGCATGATAATCCTACCGATTTTCTACCGACATGCAAAATTTCAAATTCCAAGACCCAGCTGCTTGTATAATATTATGTTAATATGTCAGTCAGTTAGTTTGCCCCTTTATAATGTAGTAGCGACACGCCCCGGCTTCGCACGCGTAGCTTATTACAATTTTCGCAGGGATCTCTAATTTCATTTAAAATAAAACATAGCCATAAACATACTAGATGATATGATGCCCGCGACTTCGTCCTGTTTAATTTTTCGGGATAAATAGTAGCCTATGTCCTTCCCGGGGATGTAAGCTAATTCTATACCAAATTTCATCAAATCGGTTAAGCTGAGGCCGTGAAAAGCTAACAGACAGACAAACACACTTTCGCATTTATAATATTAGTATGGAAGTATGGATAGATTTTATTTTAGATAGGTCATTGACTTTACAATCTACAATAATAATGTTACATTCAAGAAAAATAAATCCTAAGACAAATCAAGTAGGTACTTAGTAGTGGAATGGTGCCAAGTATGCTACGACTAGCGTTCCCCCAACGAATTGTTCTGATTCTTATATATTTTTAACATAAATAAATCCGCCATTTCACCACAATGTTGCTAAGACGATGGCTTCGAGAAGAGAAACAATAATTTACTGCCACTTTATCACATCACGACTAAATCGTTTTTATTTAGAGAACCATCTACTTCGCTAGTTTAGGCCCATAGTCCGTTTTGCTATGGCTGTGTAATTTAGTTGTAGGTATTATACCTACGGTATCTAGCAGTGTTACGCTATTGGTCAAGAGTCAAGACGTCGCGTCGGCTTCCAGTTCGAGAGATCGTGGATTCGATCCCGGACATGCACCTCTAATTTTTCGGAGTTATGCGCATTTTAAGCATTCAAATATCACTTGCTTTAACAGTGAAGAAAAATATCTTGAGAAAACCTGCATGCCTAAGAGTTCTCCATAATATTCTCGAAGGTACGTGTGTAATCTACGTGTCTTTCAATCCGCACTTGGCTAGCGTGGTGGACTATGGCCAAACCATTCTCATTCTGAGGAGACCCGGCCTCAGTAGTGAGCCGACGACGAGTTGATGATGATGATGGTAGGGAAAATGTACAAAAATAATAGTCAAACAACAAATTTTCAATGGGTTCACTTAGGTTTTTACCGAGATGACATAAGCACTGAATCTTGGGGAGGGATACCTTTTAGGAAGACTTTTAAATCATTTTTAAGGTAGACTTTTTAACCTGATTTAGGGTAACTCCAATGAAATTTAAAAAAAAAATACAAGCGGACGTAGTCTTGGGATAAACTAGTACGATTTCATACAAATGGGCCTATTAACGTCAAATTAAAGGGAAAGGAAGTAACCGTTTATAAGATGAAACGACAGCGTGTCAGAGGTCACGGATTCTGGAGTGGTCGCGGCCAATTGACTCTAGCGAATTGGACTCTTGTGTATTTAGCTTTCTCTGGTTCCATAAACTATTTCAATGAAAGCGATACAATTTAGTAGGTGCTATAATTCATATTAAGATCTATACTAGTAAATGAACATAGTAACATACATCCAAACATCCACACTTTATAATATTATTAGGATTAGGATAGTTTTTGATTTATCATGCAAAATGTCAAAAAAATTGTACGTACTGTAGTACGGAACACTCTTAGCTTAGCCGGTTTTTTTTTTTAAGTCGGCAGCCCTAGTAGTACAATACCCAACTTTTGAATGGAGTATGGTGGCCAACTACTATTATAACTAGTGTACTTTGATACCCCATCGCGTGGTTAGAAACACGGAAACCTTAATAACTATTAAGCTAAATAAACTAATCGGATATCCTCCATGGATGAAGTTTCGAGTGTGACACAATTCACAAAGTTATACGGTTGATGAAGTAAATTCAAGGTTTTTTTATTGTTATAGTCTAAGTACCTATTTCTATATGCATATTATGCATACAGGAATAGGTTATATAGTACTAATATTTTAAAAGGCACCTTATCATATACTAGCTTATTCCCGCGACTTCGTCCACAAAATATTTAAAACCCTTATTTTACCCCCTAGGAGTTGAATTTTCAAAAATCCTTTCTTAGCGGATGTCTACGTCATAATAGCTATCTGCATGCCAAATTTCTGCCCGATCCGTCCAGTAGTTTGAGCTGTGCGTTGATAGATCAGTCAGTCAGTCATTTTATATATTTAGATTAGTTATTATCTGTACCTATATATTACTATATATTAAATCTGATAAAAGTCCATCCAATGACTGATTGCAGATAGCTTTGAAATATCAAAAAAAAAAAAAAAAAGATTAGTTATTAAAATATTAGTTTGTATTATACAGTATGAGGAAAAAGTTGACTCAAATTTTGTTTCAAGGCTGTTTCAAGCATTGCAAATCATTTTACAAGGTCTTGAAAAATAATGGTCAACAAATAAATCAGTACCCTTATTATAAATGCGAAATTGTATTTGTTTGTTGGTTTATTGGTTTGTTTGTTTGTCCTTCAATCACATCGCAACGGTGCAACGGATTGACGTGATTTTTGCATGGGTATAGATAAAGACCTGGAGAGTGACATAGGCTTACTTTTTATCCCGGGAAATCAAAGAGTTCCTATGGGATTTTCGAAAATCTAAGTCGCGGCCATCAGCTAGTAGGTTTATAAAAAATGCGAAAGTGTGTCTGTCTTTCTGTATGCCACAATGTCGCACTGTGTTGCTCTGGCGTATAATATTACACTAGGTACCTACCTACCTACTTTTCATACATGTATTGTACTTAAACGTATCTGTCTGGAATGAACACAGCATATTATCTGTTTTCCGTTATGATAACAGACAGTTGAAAGCAAATGCGCACTGCCTAGGATAATACGCAACAGATCGAGATAGCAATCGGGGTGGGGACACCCCGCACAGCCCCCACACTAACCAGGTATATAGCGCGGGTGTGCGGGGCGTCCCCCCGCCTCATAACCCAATTGCCATATCGACCTGTCACGTACTATACCTATTATATGTTCCTCCATATCGGTCCTGGTTATTATCAGTAAAATATGACAATAACTGTAAAAACCTAAGAGTCGAATTAGTTGTACGCGGAAGAATCTGGGAACCCTCCGCAGTATGAGCCCAAGAAAACTCCTACCACTATGCGATTAATGGAAAGAGGTCACGACCCTCGGCAATGAGGAATATGGATATAAGAAATAAATAAAATTAAATTGAATGACGCAGAGATGTACTTATCTTGGGCAAACGGTAAGGATAATATCCTCCTAGCAAACGATAGGTTCCGAGTTCAATATCGGGTGTTACCCCTAAGGTGTGGAATGCCCTAATTTCCTGCTAAGTATAACTTGAATTTAATACCTACTCTTCAAGGCAAGAGTAAATAGGCATCTTCTAGGCAAGCGCGATCCAATCTAGACCTCATCATTGCTCTGTTTCTCGGGCATGATTGCCGTCAAGCGCAAGCCTATCTCACAATAAAATAAAAGTCTAGCAAAAAGGCTAGCGGAAAATTTTACTATAAGTTTTTCGTTTAGCATTTCGTTTTAAGCCTTTATATAAAAAAACGAATATTGACTAACATAATAGAGAGAGAGCCAGCGCGTGCCAAACCTTCCTTATTTCATAAAAGCTGAAAGTTTTTCTGCGTAGGTACTGTCCCCAACACTGGGAGGAACGTTTGTTTGGATCATGGTGCCTTTGAGAGATAACAGGTGTAAAAAATCTTACGTCAAAGTATAAAGTCAATTTTTTAGGGTTCCGTACCTCAAAAGGAAAAACGGAACCCTTATAGGATCACTTTGTTGTCTGTCTGTCTGTCTGTCTGTCAAGAAACCTACAGGGTACTTCTCGTTGACCTATAATCATGAAATTTGGCAGGTAGGTAGATCTTATAGTTGAGATTTGGGGAAAAATCTGAAAACCGTGAATTTAGGGTTAGATCACACAAAAAAAAATGAAATTGTGGTCATGAATTGTATTTTCAATTTTCTAAGTAAGTTAACTATATCAAGTAGGGTATCCTATGAAAGGTCTGTGCATTCTAAAACAGATTTTTATTTATTTTTATGTATCACAGTTTTTGAATTATCCTGCTGTAGTACGGAACCCTCATTGCGCGAGCCTAACTCGCACTTGGCAGGTTTTTTTATATTATCTTCGGACTAGTATTAGAAATCACGTCATGAGTTGCCAGACACTTAGGCTGAGATCTATAGAGCGCACTTTGACTTTGGTCAGACTTAAGATTGAGTTAAAACGAGACAGATTTATGTGAGAGATATAAGCTAAGGCAGTGTACGCTTTATAGATCTCTTAGTTAGTGTCGTGAGAACCCCCGCAAACCAACATTAAACGTTAATAATTTATTAAACTTTAAAGGTGTCTGGCAGGAGGTTGCCACCACACGCGCTGGCTCTTAGACCATAATTTATAAATTTATCAGTAAATCACCATTAATTAACATTAAATTACATTCGAAGGCTATTATTAATGAATAATAATTAAGAGACATATTTTAGACCTATGGATCTGTACACTACGAATTTAGGTATACAATGGGGCCGATTCTCTTGTACACAATCTCTAAACTAAACTAAATTAACAGGTCTAAATTTAGTGCCATCCTTTTCCCCAAGCAACATTATGAAAGGGATAGAATTAGATTTAGACATGCCATTTTAGTTTAGTTTAGAGATTGTGTACAAGAGAATCGGCCCCATTATACATACTTATTATAATGAATTGAGTACTAGACTAGATCATACCCGCGACTTTGTCCGCGTGGATTTAGCAAATTTCTTCAAAATCGGTCAAACGGATGGACCGTGAAAACGTAACAGACAGACAGACACACTTTCCCATTTATAATAACTAGGCTGTCACCGCTAGTAGGACAATTATTGACTCAATCCATATTAATATTATAAATGCGAAAGTGTGTCTGTCTGTCTGCTGGCCTGTCACGGCCCATGCGTTGAAGCGATTTTGACTTTGGTACAGAGATAGCTTGCATACCGGGGAAGGACATAGGCTACTTTTATCCCGGAAAATCAAAGAGTTCCCACGGGATTTTTAAAAAATTAAATCCACCCGGACGAAGTCGCGTAGGAGTTGAACCCGTGTCATCCACAGACCACAGGGCAACAGCGTACACCACTGCATCAGTGAGGTCGTCAGGACCACGTCAGGGTTATTATTACTACTATCAGTGAAAGAAAATAAACAAGCCTTGGAATGACATGCTGTAATCATTCGTTGTTTACGAATTGCGACGCGACCGATATAATAAAAACAATAAGATAAAATACACACAGACCAACTTCCCAACTTGCATGTTATAAATATCAATAACTAGCAGTTGCCCGCGAATTTCTGGTTTCTCATGAGATCAGAAATTTTCCCGCTGCAAAAGGCCTCACTTACCTATTCACACAGTCTCACCTTAAGGCACGAAACCCAGAATACCTAAATGTCAATTTTCATACCGTCGCCATTATTTTAATTTCGTGATATCTCCCAAGATATTAATCTAAGTGAAATGATACAAAGAGCAATTTTGTTCTAAATAAAATTAATCACTTGAGATGACGAACAATTTTATTTTGATAAGGATTAATACTATGATAGTAAAAACACCTTCGAAAGCTTTGTTTTAGACCACATTTCAAAACTCACTCGATTTTTCTTATTTAAAAGGTACCTACTTTAAAACTTAAAATTTTGTTATGGTCTAGCTCGTTTCCCTATCGCTTTAAATTTTTTATTAAAAATTGCGCTCGCACTTCTCTTTATTTTGTATTCTAATTAACTAAAATTCGTCTAACCACGTACTTACCCCGTCAATTAGTCGAGTAAAAGTGTGTTCATTATTAAAGAATTCGGTTGGCTCTGATAAAACTCCCCCTGAAATCAATTGCTGGCTACGGCGATGCCTAGTGGGGTATCATATGAAAGGGCTTTACCTGTAAATTCTGAAACAGATAGTCGAAAAAATACGACTGTAGTACGGAGCCCTCGGTGCGCGAGTGTGTTATCAGTAAGGTACGTATAATTTATTTGGCCCTGTTTCATATTAGAGTGACAGCATCAAGACCAGAAGGCACAGCAGATATGTCTGAAACCAGTAAGCGGCGCAAGTATGCCTCTCTTATTGACGGTTACATTTTTGTTCCATTTGCCTTGGAGAGTGAAAACCTAGGGCTATAGTCTTAGAGCAAAAATTTTTTTACAAGACTGTTTTTCACTGTGGTTAATAACCACATGTGACACAAAAGCTGGCCCATTTTTTGCTAAAAGGATAAGCCTGGTTGTCTAGTATGGAAATGCAGATATTATTATTGGCATGATTTGTACAGTTATTGAAAATATAACTAGTGGTATAAAAAGAAACTTACAGTAACAATCATGCAGTGGTTCTCCTTGACCGCGCCGCAGCATCCGAAGAATGCCACCACAAACACGATCACGCCCACTATGATCAGCATCACAGGAGCCGACGTGTAGAAGTCCTCATGCGTAAGGTCCACATATGGATGTGCGTTTATCTCCGATTTGGCACCCACTACCAGGATTATCAGCCCTGTTATCTACAAAGATAATTTGGATATTGATCCTTTGTTATTTATTTAACAGGAAGCCAACGGTACACAAAGAAATATTTTTTTTTAATATCTAAATTAAATGTAAAAAAAACAACATTAAGTTAAAACTAAAATAAATTAAATTAAATCTAAAACCTCATCAAAACCACCGCAGCGAGGCATTGTACCCAAGATGCTGGCAGCATAACCTCTTTGGATGGCCAAACTAATTCTTTGACCAAGGTAGCTGCCAGCTCTTGGGTCCCCGGTTGACTCGATATCCCTTTTTGAAATTTCATTAAAAAGAGCTTGAGCCCCCGAGCCCCAAGGTCTATTCATATTTGCGCCTCTTGGCCTGTTCGGCGCTGCATCCGTTGCATCCGCCATGCATCTGCATGGGATGCAGCTAAAGTGTCTGCACACGTTGCATCCAAATTTTAAATTCTATCAATTTTATAGTATAATTTTTTTTTTAAAAAAGAATATTAGTCATTTAACATGGCCTTTCCTCTCCAACTAAGCGTCAAGCTTGTGCTAGGAGTAGGTACGACAATAGTGCAATGGGCGGGATTTGAACCTTTCGTTTTCAGTCCACTCCTTTACCCGTTGAGCTATTGAGGCTCAGAATGGGCGAATAAAGAGTTAAGTGTGGTATATTCCGTACAAAATGACGCCTCATGCGCCATTTTAACTCTACCTACCTTTGAAATAAGGACTAAAAACTTACTTTTCACATGAATTTTGACACAAAGTTAAAATGGCACGTGAGGAGTTAAATTTTACGTGCTATACCTACATACATATGTAGCTACTATGATTTATGAGTAACTAGATGATGATGATGATTTAGGTTTTTGAAAACCCCGTGGGAACTCTTTAATTTTCCGGGATGAAAAGTAGCCTATGTCCTTCCCTAGGATGTAAGCTAACTTCTGTACTAAATCGAATTTGCTGAATTGAGAACCACCTCCTTTTTGGAAGTGGGTTAAAAATTATAAGTAGGTGGCATGGTGTAATAATAAAAATAATTTACTGGCAAAATATTACAATATTTAACGTTAATTTCTATTTTCTAAACAATAGAACTTCAAATGACTTTGAAGTTCAGTTAGTTAATTTTAATTTTGCCAATGTTGTGCAATCACACCTTTTAAATTTAATCATAAAATTACGGGTAATCTGCATAACTGTTTTTGAGCAACTGCGATAACAAGTTTCATGTTTTTAAAATGTGAAAGGACAACTTCAAATAGTATAGCGACATATAGAAACTTCCCGACAAACACATCGATGGACAAACCGTTTAGCTTCAAGGAAAAATAGCCATGTAAAAAATACTCACGGCAAACAAAAGATTGAAGCAAAATAGAAGGTATTTCACACAAGACATCCCTGCACCGATAGCCATTTTTAAATGATTCTTCTATTCTATTTTTAAAATTTGTACCTGAAACAATTTAAAAGTATTTTATTTAAGGGTATTCCCTTTAGCTGCGCACTTCGCAAGCCAAAGTCAAAACATCGATTTGCGTTGCGTTGAGTCAAGTGAGTCAATAAGGAAAACTTTTCGCACGATTATCACCATTTAAATCACTTTTGCAGCATCAACAACACTTTCAATAACAAATCGCACTGCTGAATTCGTATAGAAAACAAGAGCTTACCGCCAAATTGTATTTTTTTGATAAATAAATTGCACTAACAGCTGCCGTGCTCAGCAATCCGAAACAAAATTATGAAAATTAATTTTCAGTGTTGCCAATTTCGATAAAATGCGGTAAAATGAGTCATGTAACATATTATATTTTTGCTGCCATTATTAAAAAAAATTTGCAGCCATATAGGTACGTTAGTACTATTATAATATTATTCTGTGCCATAGCCAAAACGTGGTTTTAGATTCATGATCTTCTTTTTAATATACACTACAATAAAATACAAGAAGGAAAAAAGCTGAAAAAAGTGTGAAACGTAAATCGAAAAGTAACTGAACTGGGATTTGGATTTGGAACAGAATGACGAACTAAATAGATTGGAAACGGAAAGGCACGGTACATTGGCAACGGGTAACTTTAGAAATATCTCAACGTCATCTCAAACAGGGAATGAGTTTAAATTAAAATGAAAGTCGCTAATGCACTCCACAAAAGAAAGTAATAATAACATGAGATAAAATTCATAATTCATGTTCAAATAAAAGAAGGAGAAACAACATCCAAACATTCGATCGTGGAAAATACCTACTAAATCCGCGCGAATCGCCGCTCGCTTTCAAAATTCAACATATCTGTAAAGAGGTCCCAAGATGGTCAAGCGGCTTGATGTTTGCAGGTAGGTAATTTTGTTTTGCTTGCTCAAGCAGCTTGATATAATATCCGTCAAGCAGCTTGAGCTAGCAAGAGGCACTTTTCTAAATCCGTACTGGTGGTTAAACAAAGTAACGTGCGATTGAGGTATGCTTGATCACAGGTATCGCTGGGTTGCCGCACGGTGTAATGTCTTGCAAGCCTTCTAATGAGCCGATTGGTGCAAAGTGGCGCAGAACAGGTATGAATGGCAGTTTTTAAAGTCGGCTAGACTCTCTTTGGGTCACGACAACGCAGCAACGCAAGAAAGCTGCAATTGGTCTATGTTATATTCCGCTGAGTTTCTTGCTAGCTTCTTCTATGTACCTAAAATCTCTTTTCCGAACCGCCAGTAGTCTTGATTAGTCATGAGCCACCAAGGAACTTAATAATCTCTACGAGAGACATCAGATAGCCACTAGATAATATTTGATAGATAGTATAAGTACCTACTATTATATTATTATTCTGTGGTGAATAAATAGTACCTATTTGAATTTGAAACAAAAAATATCTAAGACCCAAAACACTATTTTCGAATCTTGTATGTATGTACTTGAAAAGTCGGGCCTCGTTCTGCTAGGGTTCCGTAGGTACATATTATTATTACTTCCAAGCTGGATATCGCTACAACCCGTGAAAGAACAAAACCCTAAAAACATGTCCGTTTGTTTTGATTACAGCTTATGTAAGGCTACATATTACACATGCACTATTTATAGTTAAAATTTAGATTAACATATTTCATTTAAATGTACATTTGTTTAAAGCAATGCCAAAAAACAATGAGCGTATTAAACATTTTTTTATTAAAACCAGTTTTAAATATACCTATTTTAAATGGACCTATTTCATTTTAAAAAAATGGTTTTTTTTCAACCCTTAAGAGTGACACAGACAGACAGCAGAGGGACAATAACATGGCTCCGTTTTGCCCTTTGGGTACGGAACTCTAAAATGCGTAAGATAAAGATTAGATGCACGTCAAGATAACTGAGATATTGGCCAGTTCGAGATTGATAAACCTTTCAAGTATCAGTTAGCTGAAACACTTTTCTTAAACCGACCACTGTTGATTTTGTTTGTTACAAACTGCTATAGGTAAAACTAATAATGAAAGTACCTACAGTGTTGAAATCGGTGAAGTATTCGCTAGCTGCAGTCAATTGTTTGTTTTTGGTAAGAAAAGTGAGCTAGATCCCTGTAGATTGTACAGATCGTAGTAATTATTAAGTAGGTAGGTACTAAAGTACCTATAGATCTAATGCTACAGTGCGACAAGGCTCTTGCACTTGAATGACTTTGACAGGGGGGCGCTGTTGGAGAACAAATGCTTAGAATATTCAAACAAGCACAGAGGGGACACTTGACGGCAACGCCAGTTCCGATTATCGCCACGCGCCAAGATAGCCTTGTCATGCTATGTGGTGTCATGTCATTGTTATTTGGGATAAAATAAAATAAATTCATGCACGAAAATGATTGAATGGATCAGCGATATGATTTATAGTCCAGTAGCCACCGCCTGTTTTTTCTTTTGATTATCACCACTAAAACTTACTTAAATTAATTAACTTTAGATTTCATTATTTTCATATTTCGAATTAAGTTTGGTAGGTAGGTAGGTACCTTTATAATACGATTACCGATTTGTGATTGCGCGCGTTGATGTTCTTTTTTTGTAATTTATTTAAACACTTAAATAAAATCATTGGTTATGGGATTCATTTATCTAAGTTACTAATAAGTAGATAAAATATCATTTATCAAGCCATTATTTCCATATTGATGAAATTCCCGATTTTGTGATTGCTGCTATTTTATTTTGTTATTCACTAAAAATGATTTAATAATTACAGGTCACAGGTTTAATTCTTCTCACAGTGGGCCTTATTGTTCTAACTAAATTTAACAATTATGATTTATTTGTGACGAAGATATTTTTCACGGTTCCCAACTTTGCGATCGCGACCGCCGGTATAATTTTCTTCACGACTATACTCGGATTCTATGGAGCAATATCGGAACAATTTTATTTTATAGCTGGGGTAAGTTATAATATTAGGTAGGAATATCTTTTCGTTTCTTGGGATTGAAGGAGGAAAAGCACAGCGTTGGAAGCCCCCCAACTACGTGGACAGGCGACATCAAACGAGTCGCAGGGAGCCGCTGGGCCTAGGTGACAAGACCGTGTCATGTGGAAGTCCTTACAAGAGACCTATATCCTGCTGCAGTGGATGTCTGTTGGTTGATAATGATGATGACGATGAAGGGTAACAATTATGTATATATTTTTTTTAATTTATAGACTAGCGCTTGGCTGCAATCAGACCTGGGTGGCAAGTGATGATGCAGCCTAATATGGAGCGCGCTTGCCTAGAAGATACCTATTCACTCTTGTCTTGTACTCATATTATAATTTGGTGGGAAAACTGATGCTGGAACGGTGTTCCAAATCTTGGCGGTTTGAATTAGAAATGAGGAGGCAAATCACTTCGTACGTATCCGGGGAATTTCGACTACGTATACCTACGGGTGCAGACCTTGGCGACGTTGTACCTACACCGCATGTTTAGATTGGATTATGTAGTACACCAATAACATACTTACGGCCTAAAATCGAAATACCTAGTGCCTATAGTGCCTTCTTATATTATTACCTTATTTATCTTGTGTAGGCAGTGGCGGATTTGCAGTCTTGGCCGCCCTAGGCCCCAGGCCATGTAGTAAATCAGTGCCAGCCGTCCCTTTCTCAGCACTCATGATAATATACTACATAGTTAACGATTTTTTTATTGCCAACTTTTATCATAACGTCAGTGATTTTTTTGTCACGATTGGCAGCTTCTAATACCTGACCGCCCTAGGTCCGGGCCTAATGGGCCTTAGGGCAAATTCGCCACTGTGTGTAGGCCTACGTTACAATGTTATCCTAGTGCCTTTTTATTTTTTGTTTATAGTATGTCGCGTTACTCGTAACGGTGTTAATATTTGAAATATCTATTACCGTGCTGGGATTCGAGCTGCAAAACATAACCTCCGATGAAATAGGCAGCCCGATGTCTGACAGTATGGAAGAATATGGACCAACGGAAACAATGAGTGTCAATATTATTTGGGATAATCTGCAAATGGGGGTAAGTTCCTAATCCCTATTTTAATCGATTTCAAAAAAGAATGTCATGTCATGTATTCGATCTGTAGGTATGCGATATGCCCCCGATTATCTCATAGACCAATGAGCCAATTTTATATTTTTAATATTTTCGAGTTTTAACTTTTTAATTTAAAAATTATATGGTAAAAATTAAAAGGTTATGCTTTTCAGAGCTTTTGATGTCGGTTCACTTTAAATAAAAAATCGGTCAAGTGTGAGTCAGACTCGCGCATCGAGAGTTCCGTACTACAATCGTATTTTTTCGACATTTTGCACGATAAATAAAAAAACTATTATGCATAAAAGTAAAATATGAAAGTCTGTTTTAGAATGTACAGATAAAGCCCTTTCATATTATGATACTTAGTTGGTTTGAAAGTTGAAAATACTACTTTATTTGTTCATGAACATTTTAACATTTTTTTGTGATGTAACCACAAACTCACGGATTTTTATTTTTAGTTCCAATGCTGCGGACTGACTGGAGTAGCCGATTGGATCCTCAGCAGGGCAGTGGTGCCAGTCAGTTGTTGCCGCATGAACCCCGGGACTATATCGCCTTTCGAATGTACCACTGCTCTTACATATAGAGACGGCTGTCAGTCTGCACTGAGCGAGTGGCTCGGATACAACGCGTATGCGCTCGGAGTTACGGCGGCTTTTGTCACTTGTTTACAGGTATGGCTGAAGCGCTTCCGAGACGGTCAAGCGGCTTGATGGCAAGCACGTAGATTTTTGCTTGAGCCAAGCATGTTGGCCGTCTATAATGTTTGTTTGACGCTTGAGTCAAGCGTTTACCTGCTTGCTCCGTGATGCGAATTTATTTTTTGCTTGAAGATCAGGTACGAAATGAGAAAAGTGCACCTTGCTGACTCAAGCTGCTTAACGGGCGCAATCAAAGCAAAACAAAATTACGTGCTTTCCATCAAGTCGCTTAATCGTCTTGTGAAAGCCTTGATAGTATTTTATAAATACTTACATATCAAAAATTGCGGAACGGCGATTGAATCATCAGTAGGACATTGGTGCCAGTTAGCTGTTGCCGACGCCGTCATCATATGAAATTGCACCATTTGCATCCGAATTTCCGTTTGAAAATATAACTGTTAGTATTCCATTTTGAACCTGCTCCTACCAGACTAGAGGGCGCCAGTACCCTGGCGCCCTGGTTGCACACGGGCGCCATAAGGGCTAGAGACGCCTCTGACAACGCGTATGCGCTCGGAGTTACGGCGGCTCTTGTTACTTGTTTATAGGTATGTCTATAGATCATCATCATAATCAACCCATCACCGGCTCACTACTGAGCACGGGTCTCTTCTCAAAATGACAAGGGCCATAGTCTGTCACGCTCCCAGCCTGGATTAAGTTTTAAAAATCCGAAGCTCTCAAGAAAAGCTCTCTGAAGTCTGAATGGTATTGTCTGTTGGTCTGTTTATAATAATTTAAAATTTTCTTTAAATTCTGTTTTGTTGTTTCAGGTTCTAATTATAGCCGCGGCTGCTTGGCTAGCATATAGATCCAAATACGAGGAAGTTGAACTTGAACGATAAAGTATTTAAACTAGCTGATGCCCACGATTTCATTCGCGTGGATTTAGTTTTTAAAATCTCGTGGGAACTCTTTGAATTTCTGAGGTAAAAAGTAGCCTATGATGTCACTCTTCTGGTCTTTTATACCCATGCAAAAATCACGTTGATCCGTTGCTCCGTTGCAGCGTGATTAAAGGATACACCAACAAACAAACACACTTTCGCATATGGGTAGTGATAAGTACACATTTTTTTTTGTGAGGTGATCACAAATTCATTTTTTCATCTATTTTCTAATGTAGATTAATGGTAGATAGCTAAGATAGGTTTATTACTAAGTAATTTAAACTGTAAGTATAAATATCGATTAAATAAAATGTATACATATTTAAATGCTTTTTATTAACTTCACTGGAAAGTTCCTTATATAATATTATACAAATGGGATGTTGGGATCCCAGCCGGCATCTCTCAAGTCATCATAGCCAGCTTGTGGGTACTGGATACACAGCACTCCTAAACTATAGTGATTCAGGAACTGCGGATGATGCAATATTATTTTTAGTGCCAAGCATTGAACTTCACCATTGAACTTCGGATCTCAACCCCTCAATCTTAAGAATTTTTTTATTACGACCGGCTTAATGGAAATGTGCCGTCAATTTACAATGTTTAACACGCTTACAATGTTACCCTTACCGACTATACCGTGTCTATAGTCCATGTCTATACGCTATAATCCACAATCCTAGTCTGTCCTTCTGTGACATCTGTCAGTTGTCATTTCGACAGTGATTTCAACATTTCAACGATCACAGACTTGACTTTGACTTTCGGAGTTTTTTGGCGGGGTTTCTTTCAGCATGATAAATCGTGGTTACTTCAAAATAAAATACAATTCAACAAAAGACATGTAATCTTCTAAATATAAAAAAGCTGACTGACTGACTATCTATCAACGGACAGCTCAAACTACTGGACGGATCGGGCTGAATATAGCTGTTATGACGTAGACTTAGCTAAGAAAGGATTTTTGAAAATTTAACCCCTAAGGGGGTAAACTAGGGGTTCGAAATTTGTTTAGTCCACGCGGACAAAATCGCGGGCATAAGCTAGTTTAATAATATAATGCATTCAACTCAACAATCTAAATTCTGCATGATTCGTATTTTAAGTACTTACCTACCTAATCTAAAATATCGACAATCGTTATCAGCCAGCAAAAAATTATCAGTGAAAATCATACTTGAAAACACCTAGCCAGGTTTTCGCATAACTTTTCATCCTCGACACAGTGCAGTACCTACGTGGAAAATACGCAAGATGGGAATAAACTATAATCCTGAAGCGGTCTGTGAATTTTTGTGTACGGTATTTCAGTGGATAATAGATAAATTCAAAAAGTTGTGGTCGGTTTTGACATCCATAAAATTGTTGATATGGACGATCACAATATTATTTGTTGTAAGTACCTACCTATCCATTTATTGTACTTTATATCCTATTCCGTCCTAATACAAATAATAAAAAATCCAGCCAAGTGCGAAGCAGACTCGCGCACTGAGGGTTCCGTACTACAGTCGTATTTTTGCGACATTTTGCACGATAAATCAAAAACTATTGTGCAAAAAGAAAAAGTTTAAAAAGTTGTAACCCGACTACGGAAAGATAGAGAAAAATTAAATAAAACTGTAACCCGACTTGGTATAAATAATGTAAACTAAAAATTAAGAAACAAGTCAGATGCTTTGTGCTACCATTCGTCTTGAGACGCAATTCACGTGACATAAATTGCCGCTGACAGACAGACGGACGTATAGTGGTGGCTTAGTAATAGGATCCCGTTGGCACCCTTCGGGTACGGTACATAACCCTAAACATTCCAACATCAAACCAATATTTATTAATTAATTGTACCTAGGTACAATTTTTTTGTTGACGGGAATTTTTTTAAGATGGGAGAGATGGCGTATTGTGGGGTTTCTACAACTAAAACCCCCTCGGTGGCGATCCTTAGCACTCGGCACATATTTTGAGAAGCTCTGGGAACATGCACCGGTGCCTTTCTTGCGTGATGCCCATTGGGTTCATCCTGGAAGTTTTTTTTCAAATGCTTATCGGTACGACAAGAGGCGGCTGCTTCCTCCAACAACTATTTTTTTAATTTTTATTAATTCAAAATTTTGTCGTTTCCATTGTGCGAGTTTGATGGAACAAAACTGCCATTTTTATCCATGTTAATTTTTGTATTCTACGCTGCGCCTTCCGGTGTGATGTCGCCATTCCAGCACCTTCAGACCCTAACGTCTATCGGTTTTCCGAACTACGAGTATGTGCCCTGCCCACTTCAGCTTCGCAACCCGTTGAGCTATCTCGGTTACTCTAGTTCTCCTACGGATGTCATCATTTCTGATTTGATCACGTACAGAAACTCCGAGCATAGCTCTCTCCATCGCACGCCGATTGACTCTGAGCTTTCTTATGAGGCCCATAGTTAGCGACCCATAGCGACCATATTATCTCGGATCCCATACCTATGTCATCACAGGCAACACGCACTGTTCGAAGACTTTCGAAATACTTAGTACATACCTACTTACTTATAGGTTACAATAATTTTTAGTTTTAAAAAAACAATTTTAATAACTAAATTATACTTTCACAGATAACCGGATTATCACTTCTGATAGTGGGCATCTTTGTTCTACTAATGTGCAACAATTATTTCGTTTTGATCGACAATACGTTCTTCTTGCTTCCCGTCTTTATGATTGCCACCGCTGGTATCATTTGCTTGACTGCATTCTATGGAGTCACCAGAAACAAATATGATTACGTTGTTTCGGTACGTTATTTCGATTGTATATACGAGTAAGTAGGGATACAGTACAGTATAAAAATTGAAGCTGTGATAGCCTAGCGGTTAGGACGTCCGCCTTCTAATCAGAGGTCAGGGGTTCGATCCCGGGCACGCACCTCTAACTTTTCGGATTTATGTGCGTTTTAAGTAATTAAATATCACTTGCTTTAACGGTGAAGGAAAACATCGTGAGGAAACCTCCATGCTGAGAGTTGCATGCATCCTGAGAGTTTTCCATGATGCTCTGAAAGGTGTGTGAAGTCTACCAATCCGCACAAGGCCACCCTGGTAGACTATGGGCAAAATCCTTGTCACTCTGAAAGGAGACCAGTGCTCTGTAGTGAGCAGACGATGAGTTGATGGAAACAGAGGAAAAAGAGATAACTAATAAGTAGGTACCTATTTTAATTCTTGAAATCTTTTCTAATAACATTAGATTTAAAAAGTTTTTTTTTTAATAAAGAAGAAAAGTTTACTGTGATGAGAAATCTAAATATAAATAGGTAAGTAAGTAGGTAATTATAGAAAACATACCTAATCTACAAAGGTACGCTGCCGCCTGCCGTGTAAATCCAAAACACTGTATCTTAGAAAAACCTTTTGAGAAAACTGTTTGAGAAAATTGTTGAAGGTTTTTCTAAGATACAGTGTTTTGGATTTACACGGCAGTACTGTGATTTTGTACGATAATCCAAAAACATTATATCCTGCAAGTTACCAAACTAATGTGTTTGACAGTGTTTTTTTCTTTAATTTTTCAAATAGCTTTTCCTCAAATTGTCTTTCAGCAAGCCATTATAATACAGTAGAAATAAATAAAGTGTGTGTACTGTGTAGGCGATTATTTTCTCAATATAAAACGCATATTCAACGTTTCCATCCTGTTTACTTAAACAGTTCGTTGATAATGTATATAATATATGTATATACATTATCAACGAACATATTATATAGTTAGCGATATAATCTAATAAATATATGCATGTTTCTAATATATTACCTAATTATTATTTGTTTCGATACAGTTTATCACGTTACTTGTAACGATATTAATATTTGAAATAACGGTTACTGTCCTTGGATTCGCACTGGAAGACAGTGCTTGGCGAGGCAATGTTATACTTTATAAAATGAATGAGTATATGCAAGAATTTATTAATGGATGGGGTACAACATTTTGGAATACTATGCAAAGGGAGGTTAGTATTTTTAAACTAGTTTTTAAATATTCTACACTCCTGGCCATACACGATCAAGTATCCAGTAAACTTGTCGGTGCATGGACCTCAGTGTGCACCATGCTTGACGGTGTATTGCATCATGCTAGCTGGCGAAGAAGGTCCTGGATGAAGGGAACCTACGAGGCTGAGTGAAGCGGAAAGAGGGCGGTTTTTTTTAAATAAAAATAGCAAACGCAATAGAGTAAACGGTGGCAAGCAAAGCGGGCTAGCGATCTTGGTAGCGAAACGAATGTCAGTGAAACTTGGAAACATCAACGTACAGTGCGACAAGGCTATCTTGGCGCGTGGTGAAAATCGGAACTAACGTTGCCCTCAAGTGTCCCCTTTGTTCTTGTTTAAATATTCTAAGCCTTTGTTCTCGAACAGCGCCCCCCTGTCAATATTATTGAAGTGCCAAGAGAGCCATGTGAAGAAATTGGTTTTCCGCAACATGGCGAAGTTTTTTATTTTACTGGTCACTATATTAATATATAATAATAATATACCTATAATATATATATTATATAAATAATAATACACTATAATAATATTATTTCTTTTCCAGTTAAGATGTTGTGGCATTACAGGTGTAAAGGACTTTGGAACTAAAATACCTATCAGTTGTTGCTATGATATAACCACTTTTTCACCGTTTGAATGCACGTCTACAAATAGTACATATTACGGCTGCTCCTATAGACTGGCCGGCTTGGTTGCAGGATATGCGCTTGTTATTGCAATAACGGCCGCCACAGTCACTGGTTTGCAGGTATGTTCATATATCTACCGAAAGTAGCAAACAATAAAGTAAGTACATATCATCATCATCATCAACCGATAGGCGTCGACTGCTGGACATAGGTCTCTTGTAGGGACTGAATCCAGCGGCTCCCTGCGACTCGTCTGATGTGATCCGTCAACCTAGTGGGGGTCTTCCAATCATGCACCTTCCAGTGCGAGGTCGCCATTCCGGCACCTTGAGATCCCAATTTACTGCTACGTAAAGCTACGTAAAGCTACGAGGATTCCAAACGCGTCGGTCTGAGAAGACCCCACGACAAACTCAGCCGGGTATTCTTTTTACTATCACCTCTTCACGAAATCACTTAAAGTTATTCTAATAACTATCTTAGGCTTATCTTAGATTCTAAGCTGTTAAGCAACTCATTCCCAAGCTTTCTTATCATTTAAATAATCCTTTATATTTTAGTAGGATTTTCAATAAGTTTACGTTTTGTGAAAACATCTCCTTCTATGAGACATCTCCAATATGTCTTCTGGGAGTTTGTTATAAAAACGTTCACAGTTTCCAATAAATGAATTACTAAGTTATACCTACTTATTTATGCGGGCATTGATGATAGATAATAATTCACAGATTTTAATGTTTTTATTTAATTTTCAGGTTGGAATTACATTTATAGCTATTTATTTAGCCTATCGAGTGAAAAGCCAGCAAGATATACCATACAAAGGCTTATTAGAATCACCAATTAATCATGGATCGAAGGCTAATTATAATGCTATACCCGGTCTGATTATCGGTGGAGCAGACTCAAACCACGTTATTTAACAACATTTTTTATTAAAGCCGACAAATAAGTATTTTTACTATATATGTACCTATTTAGACTGGTGGGCGGCCGCTGAAATTGATTTTTATTTTTTTAATTAAAAATTTTTTTGGGCGCGTTGGTTGATGGGGGAAACCTCAAGGTCTCGTCACCGATATGCTAATGTTAGGTAATAGGGCTCGGAGTGCCGATAGGTATATGTAAAAACTTAATTAGTCAATGGATTTAAGTAAAAAAAATTATAAAATTTTAATTTTTAATGAATTATTGAAAATTCAAAAAAAAAAGCCCACTGTTGAATCATAGTTTTGCGTTTTCACTTTTGTCGGCAATCCTCAGTTCCTCGCTGAGAAATTTCTTTTCTTATATATTATAAGACTAACTTTTAAGTGTTAAGATTTACTGTTAAGATCTACCTAAAATATTAACCTAAAAAACGGCATTAGGAGCAATAAAGTGGTTGTACCGCCGCGCCATCCAACACGGCTGAGAAGCGTTCGGAAAACTCCGTGACATGTTTTCGTCAGGTGATGAAAAACAAAAGTCTTCGAACAGTGGGTGTTGTCTTGTGGCCCCTGTAGGTCGATTGCGAAAAACCTGCATCAATCATTATTACAATCGCAATTGCTGTGATTGGCTGAATTAATGCTATTCTTGTTGCAACAGTGCATTATAGTGCAGTGCATCCAATTGTGGGCGAACGTCAACCAATCTGAGGTGATTGCGATCGTGACATTATAGCTCTCATTCTACCGCAATCGAGTCAATGATGATCGATGAAATAACTGAGACGACTTAGGGCTCCGAAACATAGTATAATTTATTATTAATAATCCCAATAATAAGCACTACTTTTTATATATACTTAAATAAAAGGAAAGTACATTTATTTCTGGATTTTATTTATTTATTTATTTATTTATAAAAATGGCACCCAAAAACGTTTTGGCTTCCAGCCAAAACGTTTTTGGGTGCCATTTTTCCAACCATGTGTGGCAAAGATACGACGTGGCAAAGTGAAAACTCAAAAAGAGCACGAAGAAAAACTATTTTTTTTTAAAGAATATTAGAGCAACGGGTGGGATTGGAACCGTCGACCTTTCGGAATTCTGTCCGCTGCTATTGAGGGTCTCAAATTCCATGGGCTTTTTAGATTACCGTAGGTACTTGTTATACACAATCAGGAATTTCCTTAATTCGTTCCTAGACTGAGTATTACAATTTTACTAGCTTACAATTTTTCAGACAGGAAAATAAAATAATTGAATTGAAAAAAAAAATTGTTTATATTTCAAAAATCTACGTTGTATAAAACTACAGTTGTACGATAAAACGTAGTAAAAGCCTTGGAACTAAGTAGGAATCAGGTTACCTTACTAATAAGCAAAATCCTATGTAAAAAAATTGACCGAAAGTAGTACATGCATCTCTTGCCATAGACTGCTTTTGGAGCAGCCGACAGCTCATTGAACAACGTATCTACGCGACAGGTCCAGATGGCAATCTACTGACGCGGACTGGTCTAGTAAGATGTGACGTCACGGCATTTATTAGTGCTACAGCCTAAGAACATGATATAAGCTTGTCCCGGGATTTTATGTATTTATTTGGATATAAGAAGTTAGCCCTTGACTGCATTTTCATCTAGTGGTTAGGTGGTGATGCAGTCTATGATGAAAGCGGGCTTACCTAGAAGGGGTATGGCAGTTTTTATTATTAAACCAATACCCCTTATCTATTGGTTTCTATACGGTATCGTAACAATGACTTATATTAGAACTAGAAGTCATTGTACCGGAACGCTAGTCGCACGTACGCCGCACGTAGTTATTGTGATTAGGTTCTGATCGTCCTCTCAACTTTGATAGGGAAGAATTCTGTCATGATCATGGCTAGGATAGGGTAAGGTTAATAATATGGTAGTATTGTGCAGTTTTGGTTTCTACACGGCATAGTATCGGAACGCTAAATCGCCTGGCGGCACGGCTTTGCCGGTAGGCAGGGGGTTACCTAGCCATGGCCAATAAGGCCTTCCACCAGACAAATATAATCAAAATACCAAGAATCAATATTGAATTAAGATGCCGTCATCAGGTACCTACTGCCACTATTTTATCGATTCGAATTTATTTTTTGTTGAAAAATTATAGTAACATCTATCTTTCCTTTGTTACCTGCGATCCATTAAAAAGATAGCTGGCTAATAACAGATAAATAAGCCTTATCAAATTGGAACGTGGTAGGGATTAAACACTTTTACCTACCTACTTTCTACTTTCTTTGTTTCCTGTATGCCTAATATTTTTTTATTTTTTTTATTAAGAATATTAGCCTTGTTAATTTTATGACTATTATTCCCCTTTTCCCCCCAATTAAGCGTAAAGCTTGTGCTAGGAGTGGGTACGACAATAGTGCAACGAGTGGGGTTTGAACCGCCGACCTTTCGTTATTCAGTCCGCTCCTTAACCTACCTACCTACTTACAAATGAATATCTAAATATATAAAAGGAAAAGGTGACTGACTGTCTGACTGGCTGATCTATCAACGCACAGCTGAAACTGATGGGCGGATTGGGCTGAAATTTGGCATGCAGATAGCTATTATGACGTAGTAGACATCCGTTAAGAAGGGATTTTTCAAAACTTAACCCCTGAGGGAGTAAAATAGAGGGTTGAAATTAATGTAGTCTAAGACTACCTATACATATAATTACCTATTCAAAAAATTGCTACGAATTGTGATTAATTAAACATTTGATAGCTGATTTAAATTTGAAGTTAGGTAGTACCTACCTACCAGTTGATTTCGGAAATTTCATCCCTACAAGAGGTAAAAAATAGGGGCTGAAAGTTTCTAAGTTCCTTAAATTTTCAAGTTATTGAATTATGTCCTTCACGCCAATCGTTACTGAACGATTTGGCTAAAATTTGGAACACATACTTAGGCTTCTATTTATTCCGGAAAATCAAAGAGTTTCCGCAAATTTAAAAACCTACTAATCTTCTATATCCACGTGGACGAAGTCGCAGGCATCATCTAGAGGTTGTAGTGTATCACCTTGAGTAGGTAATCTTGTAGCCATAATGTTCTCAAAGATGTGTGAATACTGCCAAACCGCATTTGCGAACTATGGTATGGGAACCTTTCTTATACTGAGAGGAGATCGTGCTCAGTAGTGATGCGGCGCGTCGTCGAGGATCTTCTCACTTAATTCTTACTATCGAGCTAATAAGTAATTAATCGTATAAAATCACAAAGATAATTAACTTTAAACTCGGTTAAGACTGTTAAGAGTTAACTTGGTACAAACTCGAAGTCAAACCCAAAAACAACTTTGGTTTGAAATTTTGAATTTGGGTTTGCGGCAAGGATTTCTTTAATGACGGAACGCTGGCAGTGCAAGAATTATGCACTTAAATGTAAGTATGTAGAATGTAGATACAATTTAATCGTAAGTCGAATATAATAATCTAAATCCTACTTAGGGTAGGTACCTACGCCATTCGTTATCTCGGTTATCTGGCACTAAAAAAATATCTGCGCCATTTGCTTATATTTTGCGAATCTAAAATAACGAGTTTTCAGGAGAAATTACATCCTACCTATATAGCTACCTACGTGTTAATTAAATACGAATAATGAGGTTAACTAGTTCTGAGTTGGAATATGACACTGGTCCTACAAGATTTCAGCGGTTCAAGATGAAGTGTAAGGGACTTCGGTGTTCTGATTTGAAAAGTACAAAATTTTTGATGTCAACCACCACAACAATGTTTACTGTGAGTACTCTTTAGTATTTAAATATAATAATATGAATTTGATTTGAAAAAATAAATAATTATTTACTCATACAGTAAAGTACAGATAAATAGTTTTAGCGATTAAGTACATATTATTCAGAGTGGAGTTAAATTAAGCGGCCGATTCTCTTGTACACAATCTCTAAACTAAACTAAATTAACAGGTCTAAATCTAGTGCTATCCTTTTCCGCAAGCATCATTACGAAAGGGATAGGAATAGATTTAGACGTGGCATTTTAGTTTAGTTTAGAAATTGTGTACAACGGAATTAGCCACATTGGAGCCGATTCTCTTGTACACAATCTCTAAGCGAAACTGTTGTTCTTTTCCGCAAGCAACATTATGAAAAGGATAGATTCTAAATTTTATTTGCCATCTTTTATTGATAAGATTTAAAATAATTACTTAATATACCTAACTCGGATATATGAAATATGGATTTATTAAAAGTTAAAACGGACGTTTCTTCTCAATTGTTAATTGTTGTGTCACAGAATCATCACAAAATCGTTGCCTATCTAATATTAAAATTAGTGACATACTACCCTAATTGATTACCAAAGCTTCTCGGTTTTGTGATTCAGATCTCTATCTGCGAATGATAACAATTATTGTGGACATATCAACTGGTGCACCACCAAAACTAATTTAATTTTACCACCAAAAATATTTTAATGTTTATCTGTACAAAGTTCTTAATAACATTTCATTTCAGTTAACCGGATTATTACTTCTAATACTGGGCATAGTAATTCTAGAAAATTATAATGAGTATGATTTATTCCTGGGACCTGGATTCTTCGTGCTTCCCAGATTTGTGATTGCGACCGCTGTTTTTATTTTATTCACGGCTGTACTCGGGTTCTACGGAGCGATTTCACAAAAATATAAAATTGTTGTTGCGGTACGTTAAATTTTATTATTATAAATATGTCGTTATCATAAAAATACACAGCGTGAAAGTTACCTGTAGGTAACTATGTATGAAGAGTTAGTGAATAACAATAAAGGATTTCAATCAGAATTAATTTACTTAAACAATATTTGCTTGTCACAATAATAATAATTAATCTACTTAGTGCTTATAATAAATAATACTTTTATTATGTATTTAAGTTATTTTAATTTATTTTAATGTTTATTTTTGTCTTTACAGTATGTCGCTTTACTTGTAACGATATTAATATGTGAATTGACAATAACAATTCTTGCATTCCAAATGAAAGGAAATGCTTCTATGAATATATATTCGCAAATGCGACGACATCATAATTCTGTTGATGGTTCGTCTTTGTTGGCTTGGGATAATTTACAAAGAGAGGTTAGTATTAAGTTTCCCTCTACAGATTCATAATCATCATCATCGTTTTCAACCGATAGACGACCACTGCTGCACAGTGGACTTCGGTCTCTTGTAGGGACTTCCACACGCCCTGGTTTTTCGCCGCCTGAATACAGCAGCTTCCTGCGACTCATTTGATGTCGTCTGTCCACCTAGCGGGGAGTCTTCCAACGCTGCGCTTTCCATGCGAGAGTAGTAATAGTAGTAATTATTATAACAAAATGAATAAAGTAAAGCCACTGCACAAGAAAGATGAATAGTCGTATTAAAATATACCTACCAATGGCAAGAAGCAAACAACAAACATGGCTGAAAATATATTATTTATGTAGCTTTACACTTCAATATAAATTTTAACACACAAAATTTATTCGAGGTCGCCATTCTAGGACCTTCGGACTCCCACGTCTATCGGTTTTTCGAATTAAGCATGTGCCCTGCCTATTGCTATTTCAGCTTCGCAACCCGCTAAGCTAATGTCGGTTCTCTTACGAATCTCCTCATTTCTGATCACTTATAGATACTCCAACCATAGCTCTCTCCATGACCCGAATGAGTGACTCTGAGCTTTCTTATGAGGGCTGAGGCCCTTAGTTAGCGACCATGTCTCGGAAATTCCACAGCAAATCCATATAATGCGTAAAATCTGAGAAAGGACTCGCCATAAAACATGACGTGATATGGCAGTTGAGTTGACACAGAGCAAATAATATGGCTAGCCTTTTCTCAGACGGTACCGCGTAGTACTAGCACAGAAGATATAATAGTACTAACGTAGCACTAGGTACTTTAGTACTCATATTATTTTAAATGCGAAAGTGTGTTTGTTTGTTGGTTTGTTGGTTTGTCCTTCAATCACGTCGCAACGGTGCAACGGATTGACGTGATGTTTTGCACGGGTATAGATAAAGACCTGGAGAGTGACATAGGCTACTTTTTACCCCGGAAAATCAAAGAGTTCCCACGGGACTTCTAAAAGCCTACTTAATTCGACGTGGACGAAGTCGCGGGCATCAGCTAGTACTGTTATAAATGTGAAAGTGTCTGTCTGTTACCTTTCCATGGCCCATCCACGTCATTTGCACCTAACTAAGTAAGTATTTTATTACTTACAGCCGTACTCCGAGTCGCTTAATCGTTACTTGAGGCATTCCTTATCCATACTAATTCATGCCTTAAGTACCTAACGATTAAGCGACTCTGAGTGCGGCCGTTAGTAAGTTTTACTCACGCAAGTAGCTTTCGTGACTAATTGACTACTGTAAATACTACTGTATGTAGGTAGGTACAGTGCGCAGCAGAAAGTAGGTAATGTACATCGGCAATGTGAATGCCATTCCAGCTTTGTAGAGCTTTATCTCTGTCACTCATACCTATATGACGTTTTGTCGGTCTCAACGACAGAGACAAAATTGCTCTACAAATCTGCTATCTAAAGGTCGATGTATACATTAATTTCCACCGCGTACTGTAAGAGTGTTAGTAAATTTGTCGTAAGTTAATCATGCAAGCTACTTACGCGAGTAAACTTACAGGCGTATCTACGACTTTAAAAGATATGATATTTTCTTTTGTCTTTTTTGGTAATATTTTCTATTTTGGATTCTAGAAAAGTTGCTGTGGTATCTCGGGTAGAGGTAAATGGGAAATAGACCCTTTACCCATCAGTTGCTGCTCCATCCCTCCTGGTGCTCGTTCGCCCTTTGAATGCACTACTGCCAATGCCCACTATACAACCTGCAACTCTGTACTGACCCAGTTAATGAGAAATTATGCATATATTCTCGGAGCTGCAGCTGCGATTCTCACTAGCCTTCAGGTTTGTTTGTTACATCTATAAGCCCGGCTCCACACGTTGGCCCCAACGCTGGCCCCAACACTGTTCGTTCAACGTCCAAAGCTAATTTCCCGGTCTACACGTTGCGCGTTGGGCGAACAGTGTTGGGGCCAACGTGTGGAGCCGGCGTAAGGCTCCAGACATTAGAAAATTGCGTAGGCTGGAACGGAAATTGGTAAAGTTTTAGTGATATAGTATTTTTAAAACCCGCAATGTATTATGTATAGCGTGCAAAGCTCGGGATCAGCCTACGATGCGGCATTGACCCCACCACGACTCCACAGCTGCCCTCGTTCACTCTGGTACCACACGAGTAGATATTATAGACCAGAGGGGAAGCTTCACACTAGCTCACGCACACCACGACGTGCCACGGACGCTCCGTGCGCCCAGTTTGGCGTCAAACGGAGCGTCCGTGACAGGTCGTGGTGTGCGTGAGCTGCGCTAGAGTGAGTGAACCTAGAGCCAGCCGCTAGTATGAAGCTTCCCCTCTGGTCTATATATCTACTCGTGTGCTGGTACTCTGGTACCTATATCACGTTCGTTGACCTCTAGCGTCAGTCAGATGTTTTATTTGCAATACATTGCCAACTTTTAAAAAATATAGGATTTTTTATTTTTTTTCGCGTTTTTTTGTGTCATCAGTATCATCATAGATTGTTATCAGTAATCCATCAGTACTATCACCTGTCTTCGTTTTTGCTAGCGTTTTAATTAAGGCCTGTATATTATAATTTTTATTCAATAGTTGAAACTATAAATTAAAGTAATTATATTGTTTCAGGTTATAATCATAGCTGTCGTAAGTTGGATAGCCCACAGATTAAAATCCAAGAAAAATTCACCTCAACATGAACTTATTATTAGAGACGCACTGAAGATAGAAGCACCGAACCCGGTGGTAATTGACTATTCAAGGTTTTAAAGGCAATGGCACAATATTATATTTTTGTAAATGTGGCTATTGTAAAAAGCCTTAAAAAGTTTTATATTTTCTACGTTGTAATAAAAATTAGTATCGCATAATATTATAATGTCTTTTTTATCTTTCAGTCCCATTTAATAACTCCTCCTATTTACTCGATGGAAATCGAGTAGGTTCGAAGTTCTAAAATGTAAACAAAAACTGGCCAAGTGCGATTCAGAGTCGCATACTGAGGGTTCCGTACTCGGGTATTTTTTCGACATTTTGCACGATAGATCAAAAACTATTATGCATAAAAATATGTTAGTAAAAATCTGTTGTAGAATGTACCTACAGGTAAAGCCCTTTCATAATCATATGATACCTCACTTGGTATAGTTATCTTACTTTGAAAATTGAAAATACTAATTTATTTTTTAATGAACACATTTTAATTTTTTTGTGATTTATGATATGAACCACAAATTCACCGTATTCGGATTTTTTTACCTTTACTTGTGCTAACTGCCTTTCATGATTCTAGGTCAACGGGAAGTACTGTATAGATTTTCTGGACAGACAGACAGACAACAGAGCTCTAGTAACTAGCTAAACATCCTTATACCCAAAATCTAATAAATATTTAACAGAAGTTTTAATAAAATAAATCTAAATATATAAAAGGAACGTGACTGACTGACTGACTGATAGCTATCAACGCACAGCTACAACTACTGGACGGATCGGGCTGAAATTTGGCATGCAGATTGCAGCTAGCTATTATAGGCATCTGCTAAGAAAGGATGTTTGAAATTTCAACCCCAGGGGGTGAAATAGGTGTTCGAAATTTGTGTTGTCCACGCGGGCGAAGCCGCGAGCATAAGCTAGTGATAATTTAGATTATCCTTTTACATTTAATTAGACAGAAATATTATTGAAGTCCATAATCATTGAATACGAATACGTAAGAACGTCGAGAGATAAATCCGCTTGTTTTCCTTATCAAGATTACAAGAGTGATAAAAATATCTTGGCGAAAACTACATACCTAGCTGGTTAATCGTCACGTGGGAGCGCGCATAGCACCTCGAACAGCCAAAATGCTGGCTAAAATATTCAATACAGTCAAATACACGTTAGTTTCCGTTAATTTTCTGTTCTTGGTAAGTGTTATAAGTTGTTTTAAGTGTTTTAACAGTGAAAGTGCCGTTGTGACTGCAATTTAAAGGCATTGGTGTAAAAAACCGGTATGAATAAGTATACAAAAGTTTTAAATGTGATAGCAAAATGTCAATAAGTAAGTAGGTACTTATTTAGTTATTTGTGAATAGGTAGGTACGTAATTTTCAGGAAAAGTGCCTAATTAGTAAGTACTAGGACTTACATATAAGTAGTAAGGAAAAGCATTATCTTGATTTTAGGTAGGTATGCCCCGATGCAAAAAAGAGGGGTGCTGGAAATTTGATTTGGAATGCGCATCTTATTCGAAATAGATAATCGAGATGATTTCCTCGGATGAAATGCTTGGGAGTGTGTTGATTTATTTTGATCTTCATCTTTTCCTGTGTGTTTCTGTGTGTGTTTTGAATATTTATCTAAATATATAAAACGAAAAGCTGACTGACTGACTGACTGATCTATCAACGCACAGCTCAAACTTTAGAGCCTCGAAAGCTCAACGGTTAAAGGAGCGGACTGAAAACCGAAAGGTCGCCGGTTCAAATTCCACCCGTTGCACTATTGTCGTACCTACTCCTAGCACAAGCTTTACGCTTAATTGGAGGGGAAAGGGGAATATTAGTCAGCAATTAACTTGGCTAATATTCTTAAAAAAACTACTGAACGGATCGGGCTGAAATTTGGCATGCAGATAGCTATTATGACGTAGGCATCAGCTTAAGAAAGGATTTTTGAATTTCAGCTTAAGAAATGATTTTTGAATTCAACCCCAAAGGGGGTGAAATAGGGATTTGAAATTTGTGTAGTCTACGCGAACGAAGTCGCGAGCATAAGCTAGTTTATCTATATGCTGCTGTTTCAGATAACAGGCATCATTATACTGTCTGTGGGTAGTTCGGTGCAGTCCGCCTACAATGGTTACCACGAGTTCCTCTCGGAGAGGTTCTTCTCCCTCCCCGCGTTCTGCATCGCGACCGGAGTCATCATATTCCTCATTTCCTTCGCCGGCTTCTATGGCGCCTTTATGGAGAACTACTATATTATTATGGGGGTAAGTCGAAAAATATATGTGTAACCAACAACTTCTATGTATTACGAGATGGGTCATTTCGAACAAAAATTGTGTTCTATGACTTTTTCTGTCACTTCTATGAAGTTGTGAAAATTAGTATAACGCTGGCTCTCGCATGACTAGTCTAGAACTATTAGTGCGATTGCCGAACCATCCGAAAAAAATCTGATCTTTTAGATTGCTTGCGCTATATCGAAATTGACTTGAACACAATCGATCAAAAAGATCGGTTTTTTTTTCAGGATCTTTCGACAATCGCGCTAACAGTCTTTCGATCTGTTAGACCGAGCAGTCAAACAAGCAGGACTTGATTGTTCGATTATAAACAAAGTAACAGTCTAACAGAACGGAATAGACGGTTTAACTACTAGCAGCTAAACGCTCGTAGTAGCTAAAAGCATACATGCTGAACTGTGGCGTGTACGAAATTAGACTACTAAAAGTATAACTCTTTATTGTTCCGTCGACTGTGGCCTATTTTCGCAATAGAATGTTTGTTACTGTTTCTATGTAACAAACATTCTAGTGTGTAACAAGTATGCTTTTATATTATTTCCTAGAATTACCTACAGAATGAGTCTTTTGAAAGGCATCTCTCTACATGGCTCGGAGAAGTTAGGGGTGCGTGCCCGGGATCGAACCCCGACCTCCGATTAGGAGGCGGACGTCCTTACCACTAGGCTATCACCGCTTTTTTATATAATACTAGATGATGCCCGTGACTTCGTCTGCGTGGATTTAGGTTTTTAAAAATCCCATGGAAACTATTTGATTTTCCGAGATAAAAAGTAGCCTGTCCTTCCCCGGGATGCAAGCTATATGTACAAAATTTCGTCAAAATCGGTTGAACGGATGGGCCGTGAAAGGCTAGCAGACAGACAGACAATATTAGTATGGATGAACATAACATGTCTATTCTGTAATGTCCTACTCCTATTTATGGTTTTTCAGTTCGTGGGCTCCATGTTGCTGATGTTCATATTTCAATTGTCGGCTTGCATCGGCGGGTACGTGCTGCGCGGCAACACGGTGGCGTTGGTACAGCAGCAACTGCATAGCACCATGCAGTTGTATGACCCGCAGAAGAACTTCGCTGTCACTGTACTGTGGGATGAAGTGCAGAGAGACGTGAGTTTAAAATTACATGTATTCAGCATAAGACATAGATCACAGCATGTTAAGCAAATGGTGCTCAACGTAAAACGTAAACGTAAATCCATTTAATAAGGACACACAGAACGATACACAAACCTGGCATTTGTGACCCCATGTTCATATTCCAACTTGGGTTGGGTCTTGGTGACTTGGATCTAAAACTTAAAAAAATTAAGTAAATTAAGTACCTACATCTAATATCTCAACGAGTCCACCCGCCACCGCGGCGAGGCATTGTATACCCATGATGCTGGCAGCACTGCTCCTTTGGATCGCCAAACTAAGTCCATGTCCAAGCTAGCTTCCAGCTCTTTGGTCCCTGGTAGACTCAAGAACCCTTTTTGAAATTTCCTCAAAAGGAACTCGAGCCTGCAGGCCTTACAGCCCCAAGGTTGCCAAAAGGTACAAATAGGTACTTATTATGAAGCTCCCATCGAGATTTTCACACTTACGCGTCTTCATTATTTTATTTTCAGTTCAACTGCTGTGGGGTGATCGACTCGCGCGACTGGTTGACTCCTCTCGGCACCAACGATTCACAAGGCGTGCCAGTCAGTTGTTGTGAGCATGTGTGGGGCGCAGTCAACACATTCACCTGCAACACCACAACCGCCTTCAAGCTAGGCTGCGCGGAAGCGTTCGGCAACTGGGTGCAGAAGCATGTCGCCGCTATCGGGATATCAGGAGTCGTCTTAGTGTTAATGCAGGTAACTATGCCTCATTGCCTTTCTAAATGTGTAAAACAGCTAGTCGCAATTGTTGTTGGCTGAATTTGTCCAGAAAACAATGCCTTATATCCACTGATCGGATTTCTACTCGGTGATTATATCCAATAGTGATCTAGTATCGGCCAATCAGAGGTGATTGCGATCGTTACACTGTAGCTGTGATTTTAGCGTGGTCGAGCCCCAGAATTACCCGCATTGACTTTTACTAACGGGATGTCGTCTTCGGCCTGAAAAGATTTGGATATTTATGTGGTATCGTTTAAAATCCTAACATCATCCCGACCCCTTGTGACATTGGAAATAAAATATTTTTAATTGTTAGCTCATTTTTAGGGTTCCTCAAAAGGAAAAACGGAACCCTTATAGGATCACTTTGTTGTCTGTCTGTCTGTCTGTCTGTCTGTCTGTCTGTCAAGAAACCTTCAGGGTACTTCCCGTTGACCTAGTATCATGAAATTTGACAGGTAGGTAGGTCTTATAACGGACATAAGGGGAAAAATCTGAAAACCGTGAATTTGTGGTTACATCACACAAAAAAATTAAATTGTGGTCAAGAACTAATAATTAGTATTTTCAATTTTCAAAGTAAGATAACTATATCAAGTGGGGTATCATATGAAAGGGCTTCACTAGTGCATTCTAAAACAGATTTTATCTATTTTAATGCATCATAGTTTTTGATTTGTCGTGCAAAATGTCGAAAAAAATACTCGAGTACGGAACACTCGGTGCGCGAGTATGACTCTCACTTGGCCGGTTTTTTGGCAGGGCAGTCATGTTTTTTAATTTTTTTAATTCAACTTGTTTTATTATTTCAGGCATTGGCAGTCGCGGGCGCGGTGTGGTTAGCGAATATAACGAGGAAAGAAAGGGAATTCCCCTAAACAAATTATCATAGTAGGTACAACTAAAATAATTTATTGCTGTTAATTTTTATTACTTAAATAAAATTTCTGTTATAATGAAATAGCTTGTCGTTTTATTGTCGTAATTAAAATCCATCCATAGGCTAATTTTTACTTGAAAAATAAAAGATTTTTACGTGATTTAAAAACAAAATAGCGGGCAATAAAAAATTAAGTAGCGGGCATCATATTCCAGTAAATATATATATTATGAAACGTAGAAATCAGACCTTTTATTTATATTTCCGCTATAGATCTATATGACATTATTTTCATAATGTCATATAGATATTTATACTTAGCCTATGGCACCCACTACCCAGATCCTTTTCTGGCAAAGTTAACGATAGGTACCGTACCGACCTCAAAAAAACAAAACGGCACTGCTATGCAATTAAAAAGTAAATAGGCACTTATGTAAAACAATTTTTTTCACATTTGAAAATAGCGCCATAATGATTTTTCAAAAAAAAAAAAATAGCCTGTGTCATTGGGAAAGATGTATTCTAACGATTGAAGCTGGAATAGCCTAGTGGTTAGGACGTCCGCCTTCTAATCGGAGGTCGGGGGTTCGATCCCGGGGACCTCTAACTTTTCGGAGTTATGTGCGTTTTAATTACTCATTAAATATCACTTGCTTTAACGGTAAAGGAAAACATCGTGAGGAAACCTGCATGCCTGAGAGTTCTCCATGATGTTCTCAAAGGTATGTGAAGTCTACCAATTCGCACATGGCCAGCGTGGTAGACTATGGCCAAAACTTTCTCACTCTGAGAGGAGACTCGTTCTCTGTAGTGAGCCGGCGATGGGTTGATCATGATGATGATGATTCTAACGATACCCGTAACCCCATACATTTAAATACCATTACTTTATCCATACTATTATTAATTAATATTATAAACGCGAAAGTGTGTCTGTCTGTCTGTCTGTCTGCTAGCTTTTCACGGCCCAACCGTTTAACCGATTTTGATAAAATTTAATACAGGGTTAGCTTATATCCCGGGGAAGGACATAGGCTACTTTTTATCCCGGAAAATTAAAGAATTCCCACGGGATTTGTAAAAAATCTAATTGCACGCGTACGAAGTCGCGGGCATCAGCTAGTTATGGAATAAAAAACTCCCATGTGTTATGCGTACCTACATAAGTACATACAAGAACCCTGAGTTTTCAGGGTTCTTGTATGTACTTATGGCAATGAAAAAATCTAATGAAAAGTGTGGCAATGAAAGAACCTACAGAGCAGTGATGTGGTTATCATAAGTCTATGCTACAGAGTCTATAGACATGCCCAACAGTTCAATATTCAATACTCAGTCGGCAGAAAAGGCTTTGTTTTGTAAATAAAAATCATTAAACGTAGTAACGTCACGAACTCAAGGCACTCAAGGTCAAGCCATGAAAACCAAACTAATGCAACATGACCTTATGTTTACCATCGTACTTCCATACAGCGCTCGCTAATTGGCTAAAGAAAAATCGAGTTATTTCATGCTACAGTCATGCTAGTACCGTCGACGCGTTGGCTTATCACTCGTTGATAACTACCTGAAACCACTCGGTTGAAGTATTAACATTTCAGTGTATCGTAAACTGTCACTGTGCAAAGGTGTTGAACTAGTTTTTATATAGTATAGTTTTCCTGTTGTGCTTTAAAATGGCGCAAAATAATCTCGAAGTTGGCATGCGGTGCATAAAATATATGCTGCTATGTGTTACCGCGATGTTTGTGGTAAGTTGCGATTTCAATTGCGACGTATTTCTATGTTTTCTTATCTAAGTATCATTGTGATGTGGCATATTGTTGCGTGTAAAGTAGGTAGGTACTTTATATACTCGTACCTACCTGAAGTACCTGAGTAGATTACAAACTTACATTGTACCTACTTATCTTCTTCTTCTGTCTTCTTCGATATATATAAAAGGAAAAGCTGACTGACTGATCTATCAACGCACAGTTTAAACCATACTGAATGGATCGGGCTGTTTGGTATGCAGATAGATATTATGACGTAGGCATCCGCTACGAAAGTATTTTTAAAAATGCAACCCCTAAAGGGATAAAACAGGGGTTTGAAATTTGTGTAGTCCATGCGGATGAAGTCGCGGGCTAGTATAAAATATATAGTTTAAGTAGGTACCTACTTAGTATTATTATAGTTTACATACTACGTAACGTCGTAGCACGTATATAAGGACTTTATATTTTGTACCTATTCCTAATGAATAAGGCCTTCGATTGTAGTTTATTTATGTATTCCGATACAAGTAAGCCCTTGACTGCAATCTCACCTGGTGGTATGTGATGATGCAGTCTAAGATGGAAGCGGGCTAACCTGGAAGGAGTATGGCAGTTGTTACTAAACCCATACACCTTAGGTTTCTACACGGTATCGTATTGGAACGCTAAATCGCTTGGCAGCACGGCTTTGCCGGTAGGGTGCTAACTAGTCACGGCCGAAGCTTCCCACCACACAAAAGTATCAAAGAAAGGATCATCATGAACACACTGTCTGCTCCCTACTGAGAACGGGTCTCCTCTAGAATGAGAAGGGTTTGGCCATAGTCTATCACGCTGGCAAAGTACGGTTAGGCAGACTTCACATGGAGAATACTCAGGCATGCAGATTGCAGGTTTCCTCACGATGTTTTCTTTCATTCATAAATAGTTCTTTAGCCCAATCGATAACAAATTTAAATAAGTAACTAGTACTTGAGCCTGATACAACGAGGAAATAGAGTAGTTAGGTACATTCATATTTCAATAGTTAGATAAATGGTTGAGTTAAAGATAGATTGATGACGTAAACAAGACAAATTATCGTGTTGTCTCATGTCTGCCATCACAATCTTTGTCTTTTTAGGGTTCCGTACCTCAAAAGGAAAAACGGAACCCTTATAGGATCACTTTGTTGTCTGTCTGTCAAGAAACCTACAGGGTAGGTACTTCCCGTTGACCTAGAATCATCAAATTTGGCAGGTTGGTAGGTCTTATACCAGACATTAGGAGAAAAAATCTGAAAACCGTGAATTTGTGGTCACATCACAAAAAAAAATTTAAAGAGTGTTTTGAAAAAATAATTAGTATTTTCAACTTATAAAGTAAGATTACTATACCAAGTGACGTATCATATGAAAGGGCTTTAGTTGCACATTCTAAAACAGATTTTTATTTATTTCTATGCATAATAGTTTTTGATTTACCGTGCAAAATGACGATAAAATACGACTGTAGTACGGAACCCTCGGTGCGCGAGCCTGACTCCCACTTGGCCGGTTTTTTTAATGACGTGTCAGCTAATATATTTATTATCTTCACTGCGCAGTCCACATAATGAAACATAATTAATATCCTTCTTTTCTTTATTTTGTAGTATATAGTAATTTGTAGCGATATAGAGATGCATATTCTCTTCAAATAAAAATTATTAAATAAAGTAGGTATAAGTAACTAAAAAAGTTTATTTGAATAAAAAATGTTTCTATATCTATGGATAGTAACATCCATAGAAATATAAACATTTTTTGTTGAACTATTGTCTGAATGTCTTCATATAGGTATATATTGTTAGCGGCCTAGACCACAGAGTAGACTCATGCGCGTCTAACGTCAAGCCATACCTAAGTAGGTAATAATTATGGTAATGTTAATTTTATCACGATACCTCTGGCATGGCCGTGCGAATTTTCCGGGCCAGTGCATACAGGCGGAGTTGATTTAGAGCCGAGTCTTTTTGATAACAATCTTGATTTATGTACTTAGGTAATTTGACATAAATAAGTACCTACCTTGGGCGTAGGCTGTGAAATAAAAAAAAAATATTAAGATGGCATTACAATATAATTAAGAATAAGTATCTAATAGTTATGATATTCGAAGGACTTTTCAGATTATGATTGTCTAAAACATATAACTCGATAAGAATGTTTCATGCAATAAATTAAAAAATGTAATTTAACGGTAGTAGAATAAATGGCTATTTTATTTTATTTATTTATTTAATTTGACATACCGTTGTTGAAATTGGTGTAAGTACTGAAAAAAAACAGGTTCCAGTACTCTTATTATAAACGTGAAAGTGTGTTTGTTTGTTGGTTAGTCCTTCAATCACGTCGCAACGGAGCAACGGATTGACGTGATTTTTTGTATGGGTATAGTCAAAGATCTGCGGGGTGATTCGCTAACTCAGTGCCTAACACTGAATGATAGCCACCGAGCTCATTTTAGATTGGTCGGATATACATTGCTGCTTTATTGAGTTACTAGCGACCCACCCCGGCTTCGCATGGGTGCAATGTGGTGTCATTGAGGTGTCATTGCCTCGGAAACTCTCAAATGAGAGGATTTTTTTCCAACCTAATTCACATTATTTCAATTTCTCTAGGGATCTCTAATTTTTTGAGAATTAAACCATAGCTATTAACCTTCCTCTTGAATCACTCTATCTATTGGTGAAAACCACATTAAAATCCGTTGCGTAGTTTAAAAGATCTACGCGTTCATACATACATACATACATACAGACGCGGGAAGCGACTTTATTTTATACTATGTAGATATCTCTACATAGTATAAAATAAAGTATGAAAATATTTTCTGTAGAAAACTGTCAATGGATTAAAAATAAATGTCAAATCGACTCTGAGGCTACCATTCAGTGTTAAACACTGAGTTAGCGAGACAATTCTACACTTATCAAAGATATGATAATAAAGACATCAAACATAGGTTTTACAATAGTGACTCATAATGAAAACTAATGCCATTATTCATTAAACACTGATGTCACTGATATGATAGGTACATACCTACCTACCTAGATATTATGAACATAAAAGATAACAGCTAACAAGTTTAATAATAGAAAATATGTGGTTTTTTTTAAAAGAATATTAGCCATATTAAATGACTAATATTCCCCTTTCCTCTCCAATTAAGCGTCAGGTTTGTGCTAGGAGTAGGCACGACAATAGTGCAACGGGCGGGATTTGAACCGTCGACCTTTCGGTTTTCAGTCCACTCCTATACCGGTTAAGCTATTGAGGCTAAAAAATTCAATTCTTGGTAACTGTAACTTAATTTTTTCTTAGCTGACTTAAAAGATAAACAAACCCCACAAATCTTCTCGGAGAAACGAAAGGCGTAAGCGACGCGATTTGCTAGCGGCGCTAGAACGTCTGGAGTTTACTCGTAGGTTTTTCACGCATATCATACTTTCATTGTACACATTTCAGCGAGAAGCTACCTCTTGTTTACCGTTTATTAGGGTTTCGTACCTCAAAAGGAAAAACGGAACCCTTATAAGATCTGTCTGTCTGTCCGTCTGTCTGTTAAGAAACCTACAGGGTACTTCCCGTTGACCTAGAATCATGAAATTTGGCAGGTAGGTAGATCTTATAGCTGACATTTAGGGAAAAATCTGAAAACTGTGAATTGGTTACATCACACAAAAAAATAATTAAATTGTGGTCAGTAATAACTATAGTATTTTCAATTTTCTAAGTAAGATATCATATGAAAGGTCTTTGCTTGTGCATTCTAAACCAGATTTTATTTATTTTTATCTATCATAGTTTTTGAATTATCCTGCAAAATGTCGAAAAAATACGACCGTAGTACGGAACCCTCATTGCGCGAGCCTGACTCGCACTTGGCCGGTTTTTAATTACTAGCTCGCGATTTCGTCCGCGTGGACTACACAAATTTCAAGCCCTATTTCAGCCTCTTAGGGATTGAATTTTCAAATATTAGAGAACCTCCTCCTTTTTTAAAGTCGGTTAAAAAGCGTTTCGTTGCGAATTTGTGCCGACAAAACCTACTAAGATGGGTAGGGAGGTATGTCCTAAAATTGACTTAAACGAGAATTGCATATTTTATTTTATTTTATTTTTATTTTATTTTATTGGTTTGCCAACAGATAGTACACATATTATAAAATAACAATTACAATTCACAGAGAAAAAATTTAGAGTGTACACCCAATTACTGGCAAACCGGCATGCATTTGAAAAGCTTGCAAGTGCGGGATTACCAGTTAACTTAAAGCTAAAAATACAAATATGAAAAAATAAAAAATAAAAACACTGCAATTTACAATAGTACTAAATATTAAATACTAAATATTACATAAAACAAGAAAAATAAGAAAAATTACGAAGAAGCATACGATATCCAGTCTTTTATCACGCTACGCCACGTGAGTTTGTCAAGTGTTTTAAAAACTCATACAAAAGTAACATGTTCTTAGCGCGGCAAGTAAAATCAATAACATTATGTAGGTACGCGACTACGGTGGCTTTATAGCCTCAGGTTGGTTGTCCTTGCAGCCACCGCCAAGGTCGTGGTTAACCCTCGCTAACGCTTGGACTAGATGCATGCTATTCGATATGCACACATATTTAAGAGCTCTGAATTCAGATCAATCCGTTCAATGTAATTACATTGAACATTTTTTATTTAAACAAACTTTTACAAACATTTTTGAATCGCCAAATGCATCTAGCACTGTTTGAAATCCCTACCGAGAAGAACCAGCAAGAAACTTTGCGGTTGGCGGTTGCTCTATTCAAAGGTTATTAGATTTACAATAATATTAAGCCATGTACCTACCACAAAAGTAATTGCAGTCCCTCGCATTGCTGGAGCGAACTGCAAGTCAAATCCATGCTCTTTGATCATTTCCATAGTAATGTGGTTATAAAAAACATAAAACTGCACCCAAGTTAAGTTAGTAATTACTATACCTAGGGTTCTTGACATCGGTACCTACTTGTCTACAGATCGCCACAAAGCTGGCTTGCAGCTTGGGTATAGAAACTGTGCTGCCGCCACGCAATGGATTCCAACATCTTGCAGGATTCATTGATCATCCCGCTAATTCCCATATTAGACACTTCCAACAGTTTTACAACAGTTTAGAGAGGTAGACATTTCTAAAACTCTATATTGACTGGCAAACCAAGAGAAGCCAAAGGCAAGCTCCTTCGAGGAAAAACTATAGGCTTACTGATTGCTCTGCGGGAACTTCTTTTAATTATTTTCAATATTTAAATAAATCACCGCGATTAATAGCCTCAACTGGTGACAGAAGGGCTGGCTCATTTTTTGCGCAGCGGATCAGCCTGGCTGTCCAGCGCGGAAATGCAGCCAGTATTCTTGGCACCATTCCACGCGGTCATGATTTATATAGTAATTAGATAAGGCTAGCTTTAAGTTTTCAATATTATTGATTCCAGTTAACATCGGCGCTAATAATCTCAGTGGGCACGACGATATACGCGATCTACTACGATGTGTCGTTCTTCCTCGACTCGCAGCTGTTCTCGCCGGCCACCTTCATCATCGTCATCGGGGTCATCATGCTGTTCGTGTCGCTCTTCGGGTGCATCGGCGCGTTGAAGGAGAGCACCTGCTTGGTCAACATTGTACGTTGACTCTATTTATTCAATGATCTCGATTCGAGGATTCGGTAAAAGTCAATCAGCAGTCTGATAGAAAACGCGGATAATAATCCATACTAATATTATAAATGCGAAAGTGTGTCTGTCTGTCTGTCCGTCTGTCTATCTGTCTGTCTGTCTGCTAGCTTTTCACGGTCCAACAGTTTAACCGATTTCCATGAAATTTGGTACAAAGTTAGCTCACATCGCGGGGAAGGACATACCTATAGGTTACTTTTTACCCCGGAAAATTGAAGAGTTCCCACAGGATTTTCAAAAACCTAAATCCACGCGGACGAAGCCGCGGGCATCAGCTAGTATGGAATATTTAAGCAAACTAATGGTATTGCTCTGGTTTCCTGGGAAAACCGTGGCGTCACATAGCGATAAAAAGTGTTTTTAGATACCAACAATTTTGAATACATTAGATATTTAAGTAGGTATATGTGTATAGGTAATTTACGCTAAATCTCAACCTACATCTCAAGAAACAAATAATATTATATTTGGTTAACTTGATATGTAATCTTATAATTCTATTTCCGGCTAAGAAAATTCCTGATAAGGAAAATGCGATATGAATTTAAAACGAAATAACCTAGGTAGGTACCTTTATCAATGAATATTTCACAATGTTGAATCACCGTTTTCACGGAAACCAGAGCTGTAAGGAGAATATCATTCATTTATCCTACTACATAGGTACCTACATAAAATGTTTATGATATTTTACATAAAATCAAGATGGAATATTACTTACCAACCCAACCTAGCATGTCAAAGCAACCAAATGATCGATGATCAGTAGGGCGATTGTCTAAAACCTGCATCAATCATTATTACAATCTCAATTGTTCTGATTGGTTGAATTTGTGCCATTCTTGTTGCAACAATGCATTGTAGCCAATAGTAAGCGAGCATTAACCAATCAGAGATGATTGCGATCGTGACATTGTAGCTGTCAAACAACCGCGGTAGGGCCCCTGGATAAACTCTCGATAAACTAAATGGACGACAGAACACAGAAGTGTACCTATAATGATTAATGATAATATTTATTATAGTCAGCCTTTAAAAACGTTGATTAAGAGCTCCTATCTCAAATAATAAAATGTATATTTTATTATTACAGTTTGCAGTGGTACTAAGTCTGGTGTTAGTACTGGAGATTTCAGCGGCCATTGCTGCGTACGTACTGCGTGCGCAAGTAGCGGACATGCTGGACCAGAACCTGCGCGAGACCCTGCCCTCATACTACACGAATCCTGAAGTCGAAGACGGCTTTGACTTCATCCAGTCAAGAGTACGTATTTTGTTTGTCACTTTTATTCCAGGCAGGCTCAGAAAAATTCATTCTCAGAGGTTTTTAGTAATAGAGAGAATCTATGTAATATCTGAAATTATTAGACCCATTAGCTTAGCTTAGTTCTCTTGGTTTCAACTCAGCGGCATTATCAATCAATTGTTAAAATTTCAGCTCAACTGTTGCGGCGTAGACAGTTACTTGGACTGGGGAGACGTCCCATCTGACGGACATTCCGGCATTGCGGTCTCCAACATCACAGTCCCGTACTCTTGCTGCGCGCAGACCCACTACGAGATCGTTGGGGACACTGAGGTCCAGGAGTGCCTGAAGCTGTACGCCAACGGATGCCTTCCCAGGATCACGTACTTGATCTACCAGAGCGCGGGGCTTATTGGTGCTGGAGCTATGACTATTGCATTCATACAGGTGAGCTTAAAAACCTGAAACACATATTGCAACTTCAATTTCTCAACGGTAAATTTATTGATGATGCAGTCTAAGATGGAGGCGTCAGGTTGGCTAACCTGGAAGGGGTATAGCAGTTTTACCCTTACCAGCTGACCCTTGCCGGTCTCACTCGCGTGAAATTTTGAAAATCGATGAGGGGATGGAATTTAAAAAAAATCTGAAACATGTACTTCTTCATTATATTATTGCACGAAAGCCCAAATATCAATTTTCATAGATAAACCTAACTTGTAAAATAACGGACTCTCGTTCCAATTTTCTGAAATACATATTGCTTCATTTTGAACCAAAAGCCATCAATTTTCATTATAAATTTCCCGAACTGCCCCTACCGGCAATCGAATCCAGGACCTTCCATTTATAATACCACCTCGCTTACTACTCCACCAATCGTCACCAAACTTCTTCGATTTAGACTTTCGTATTGATGATATTCTTGCGTTGGCAACGCTGCCCACGCCCGGGAATTCAGGATCGCGCCGCGCCGTTTGGCTGAATTGGTTGAATTTTTGGTACTTAGGTAGTCTTACTTGCTACGACAGTGAATCTTGGCCAATAGCGTAATATGTTAACCAATCAGAGGCGACTGCGATGGTCATACTAAATTGTGAATGCTAGGCCATTGTTAAAAATACTATTGATTTGTATTTTTTGTGTATTTCCAGATAATCGGCATAGTGTTCTCGTTCTCGCTGGCCAGTGCCATTCGCAAGGCGAAGAATGAGCGCGAGCGCAGGCGGTGGGAGATCCAGGAGCGCATGATCAACGCTTACACCTCTCTTAACCCTGAGAAAGAGCAGAAGCCAGTTGTCTACGTCCCCTTCCAAGGACAAGCTAACGCATAAAGTCTGAAAACACTTAAGCGGCAACGGACGGATTTAACAATATTGTAGTTGTTTAATATTGTATATTATGCCAGTCATATCCGTAGCCAGGAGTAGATTTGGGGAAGGGGAACAAAAAACTGTGCGGTAGAAACTGTGCGGTAGTTTACCGCAGATTTTCTTGTTTCAGCAGACCATTCAAACATCGATGAATCGTGAAAAATTATGATACCTATTCACATAGGTACTTAAACCAACCGTATTTTTTTCCGTACCGTGATTCGTGATTAAATACGATTCGTTTTTAATTTTTCAGAGGCACGAATTTCTGTGACCGTATTCACACGCTCACGGATTGTAAAAACTCACGAATACGTTAAAAATACATATAATACGATTCCGTTTTTTATTACGAATCGTCAATAAGTTGTTTTGACAAATTTGTATAAATTACGATTCGTCATTCGGTTTATACACGTGAAAATCTATTCGTCTTAAACGAATTGTTATTAATAACGAATCGTCAATTGTGTATTAGGTATGGCGTGTAAAAAATATTTTTAGGACATAATATGTACTTAATACATATTATGTCCTAAAAATATATAGATACCCTCCTCAGAACGAATCATGTTCAAATGTGAAACGTTTTTGACGTAGAGTGTTCTTGCCTCGCACCAGTCTAATATCGGTGCGGTTTCACTACGATTCGGTTTATATTTTGTCAACGTCACGCCTCATTAACATTTTGACGAATCGTTATTTTTTCCTGATCGTGATTTAATACGATTCGATTTTATTTTTTAGTGGCACTACCATCACGAATCACATCACATGCACATACACAATACACGTCGTGAGCATCCTTTCTCTTCACAATAGTTTCGTCTTCAATTCTAACTTTATTATAACAAATAACTTTCTTGGAGTATCTTGCTGTACGTACGTAAAGCCAAATTGATTTAAAGCATAGTGGAAACGAATATTGCTCGTTTGCGTTCTAATAGAAAATATTTCAAACGATTTATAACAAGTGATACTTATCTCGTTGAGCGCCATCTTCACGGACCAGAGAATCACGGCGATATTCTCGCCATGTCACAACTCTTTATAGACCAATCTGCACACGGCGATAGTAGGTCGGACTCGTGATTCTCTCGCCTGTGGGATGGCGCCTACGTACAGTCACTTACCACTAAGTAAAGTCTACCTACCCTGTGTTGTGAACAAAAGTTGCAGTAAGTAATAATATAATTTGTAAATTAAGAATAGAAATTGGACCAAATTATTTCTAGATAGGTGGGTAGGTGTTTTACTAGATAAATAAAGTCATATAGTTATCGCAAGGTTGATTTAATAATATTATAGACATACATCCTACCGACGGATGTCTAATCTTCTATAATATAAAAATAAATCACTAAATGTGTTGCTCATAGCAAATCTCGAGAACAGCTGAACCGATTTCCCTAATTCTTTTTTTATAATATTCCTCGAAGTACGGGGATGGTTCTTACGGAGAGCAAAATTTAATTCAACCTCCCCCTCAATTTTCTAAACTCCACCCGAGCGAAGCCGGGGCAGGTCAGCTAGTATAATATAAAAATGAATCGCTGAATGTCTTGTTGATCGCAAATCTCGAGAACAGCTGAACCGATTTCGCTAATTCTTTTTTCATAACATTCCTTGAAGTACGGGGATGGTTCTTACGGAGAGAAAAATTTAAAAAAATCCTGAAAAGGAATCGACTGTTAGGCGGTACGAAGTTCGCCGGGGCAGCTAAGTAGTTTATAATAATTTATATCTAATGTTTGTTAATAAAATTTAAAAAAAATGTCACAAAACGTATTAAGTAGCTATACCAATAAATAAATTATAATTTACCTACTCGCATTTTTATTTTATTAACGTTAATACTAATTGTTTATTAGTAAGTAGTTTTATTCTCTCAGCATAGGTAGATAGAATGTTGTTTACTTATACCTACTGAAAATAAAATAACATTCTAAAAGTACTGCTACGAAGCGATTTGCTTCCTCGGTTCTAGTAGGTACGCATTATATAGTATATACATTATAGAGTATGGAATGTTTTACATTGTGAGTGATATTAAAATAGTTTTTAGTAAAAACCTTCAATGGATTAAAAATAAAAGTTAAACGAGCTCAGTGGCCATAATTCAGCGTTAGACACAGCGAATCACCCCGCAGAACCTGTCTAGTGTCCGTTCGAGTGTTTCGATGTGCGACATCATCGTTACATACCGGCTTATATCGAAATCTATTACCGTTTTCGAGATGAGCAACTCGTGCTAAGGATAGGTAGGTATACTGTTTCATAAAAATCATTAGCTTAACATGCTAATCTAAGTAGGTACGCCAGTTGTTATCTGCTATCAAAACTTTATCAGTGATATTTGTTTATCGAAAACACGTAAGTACCTAGTCAGTTTCAGAGACATCCTAGTTTCTACATGTTCTTTGTCAGTGACGACTACGCAAAATGAAGTTCAACAGGTCTGAAACGGAATACAGCATGAAATCTATAAGATTTCTGCTCTTGACTATCACAACAATGTTTATAGTAAGTACCAGACTATACTATTCACCATTAATTCTATTGTTTACGTTGAATCTTATCTCTGGCTCCACTTCATGGCTATCCTTAATGTCTAAGTACTATCACTTATAGATAAAACAAATCTACATTTCTAGACAAAGTGCTTGTTTAGTTCTTTAAAATGTCTTATGCGTTTTAAGTCCGCTCTTCACTCACGCGCAAATCTTGGCCGTGGATTTTCCCACAATTCACGCGTGATCTCTGCGTCACAAATATTCTCTTGTTATATTCCACTAACACAGTCCATATGAGTAATTTACCTACTCATACACCTTGACAGTCAACACTCGAATCTTTTCAAAGTCTAAATAATTTTATTTTGAAACTAGATGATGATAAGACTATAGAAGCATGGGTTTTTACGGGATAAAAAGTAGCCAATTTGTTATTGCCAATGTTTAATCCAAGGTATAATCTATCTCCATTCCAAACTTCAGCCAAATCTGTTTAGCAGTTTTTGCGTGAAAGAGTAACAAACACGTACACACACACAATCTTTCGCCTATTTACAGTCAGCCCCTTTGTCATAGATAGCAAAATCGATATCTTAAGTCTAAACGGGGATTGACGGCCGACACTATTGTGGCGCG